>NC_046296.1:25625762-25930606 GCF_004115265.2 Rhinolophus ferrumequinum | reverse complement strand
AATGTTTCCTTAAAGGTGTGTTGTTATGAAAAATACAGTTCTTATAGCTTTACAAAAACAGGTTTCATTTTCTAGTCCTAGGTTTACCTTTATTTTAAGGAATACTTCTTAGTCTGTAACAGATGCTTATAAAATACACATTTTAAAAATGAAATACCTTACCACAGTAGTAGTAATACTGCCTTCCATAGATATTCAACATACTTAAAATACAATCATAATTGTTGTATACAGGAATTTTGTGGAATATTGCACTCAAATGGAAAGCAAACACTAATAAATAATTGAGCTGGTACTATTTTATTGAAATACGACAATCTTTAAAATAGAATCACTGTTAAATTAGCATTAGCTCACTAAAAATGACTATTTGAATCTGAATCAAAGTAGCTAAAAATGACAACTTCATTTATATGGAAAATAATTTATTCCTATTAATCTGTTGTCATCAGTATAAACATATTGGTTCACATTGCTGTAGTTCTTGGGTACTTTTATGACCATCATTCCAGCCTAGCATAAGAAATAGGAAAGATTATGGGTATAAGTATTAAAGCTTTGAACCAAAGATACAACAGCTTTTTCCTAATAAGTAATTTTTTAAAATCTCATACCTAGATTTCATGTGTTCTTCCTATTAAAGCTATTTAAATGAAGATCTTGAAAACAACAAAAAGATACATATATAAATATATATAATATATAAATATATATATAACTTTGTGTATATATATCTTTATGTATGTTTATTGCTGATACTGCCTCATCTAAACAGTCTCACTTAAAATATGACAAATTTATCAGTAAACTGTTCTAAAAAAAAAAAAAAAACCAACCCAAACCGATACGTAAATATAAACCAAGCACCCTTTAGTTTCTTTACGAAGTTAGATAATGCTGGTGGCCTTAACATGCTATTTGTTTGTTTTTCATGTTCAATATTGTTTATAAATATAATTACTGCATTATAAATGGAGTTCTGCATAAACTTGATAATTGTAAGAAAAAATTCAACTGCATCTCAGCTTCTGTTGCAAGTACACTCTTGCTTTTTGTTTTCCCTGTCACGTAGGGAACGGTTATCATCATCGCCAATCATGGTGATCGAATTGACATCCCACCTGGAGCCGTATTAGAGAACAAGATTGTATCTGGGAACCTTCGTATCTTGGACCACTGAAATGAAAAATACTGTGTACACTTTATACTAATTATGGGCTAAATAGTTTCTTACAATGAAATGTTGTCTAGGATTCTAAAATAGGCAGGTACTTGACTATGTTACTGTACTCTGCAGTGTTAATTTTTAAAGTAGAATTTTCCGCAGTATGCTTTTAATCTAAGAAAAACACAGATGGAAGTAATACTTTTCTTCTTTGAAGAGAACCCTAAAAGTTAGTTCATCTTAAAGTGCAATACTGTTAATATCTTAAAACTGGGGCAGCTCTGCTGGAAAATCTTTTAACAGAGGCCTCAATGATGGTCACTTTGAATTGCTTGTGATTTCAAAAATAAAGCTGTGAAGCAATAGATGTGTACACTTATGCTTTTCAACATTAACATTATGAAATCATGAAGAAAAATGGTTTACAGTAAGTACATCAGTTGGAAGATTTGCTCTTGGAATAGTTTAAGTACTCACTGACCAGTTACCTAAAAAATCAAGTTTTTGCATTTCTAAGAATCTTGACCACATCATCATTTCCATAGAAATTAAACTTGAAGGTATTTAGTACCTTTCATTTAGTTCTAAAGCTGGGATGCCTGCCATGCCTTCCACAGACTCTCCATTTATTGAAACAAAGCGGTGTTTCTTTTCCCAGCTGAAGGGGAAGGGTTGGGTAGAGGTAGAGCATTTCTTTTCCATCCTTGTTCTCTAGTATAGAGGGTGGGGTATAACGTTATAAAAAGTTCCCTTGAAGCTTCATTTCTTGAAGCTTGCTTGTTGTCACTGAAAAATATTCATGAAAAACCTTTCAAATCAGGTCTACTGGTAGTTTAATTTGTGGCTTTTCTCTAAAAATCAATTACATTTTCCAATTCTCCCATACTTGTTTTTGAGTAGGTTGCTTGTTTAAAGTTCACTGTGTACCGTTAAAAAAAAGTTGTCTTTTAAAGTCTGGTAATTTTTTACAGCTTTATTTTAAACAATTTAAGAACCAATGACATACCTCTGTAATGATAAAGGAAAGAAAACAGGCTTTCCTTTTAGGAAACTGAAGCGCACACATAAGACTACTCCGTTGTACATAATCACCACAGGTTAGGCACTCTGACAGCTTAGGCAGGAGTCCTGGTAGGTGAGGCACAGGCACTTGCATTGTAGAGTGCTGCTGATTCTAATTTTGAAGGTAGGAATTATAAAAATCTTTAAATAACTTACTCACCACCTTATATTTCTGGCCCCAACACAGCAGCCTATATTTTAAAAGTTCTATTTCTCCCTGGTCTTTGTTCATATACACAGCAAAAGTAATTTAAAAACAAGAACCCAAGGGAACCATATTCTGTATGTTATCGAAATGTTAAAATGAGAACTCATAAGTAGGCAGAATACACAAAAATGTATTCTTACCTCTGCTAGAAATAAGGCAAAAAAGAAAAAAACTTCATAGATATTTTTATAAAAATACAACTATTAAACTGCAGGCTTTCGTATACCACTTCTGAAAAGTATTTAAATTAGTTGCATAAATAAACGCCAGTATCTTATTCTCTTAATGATTACTTGTGATCATCCTTTCAAGTATTTAGACAATTCAGGAAGGCTTTACCCAGTTGACATACAGCAGTGGTTAGAAAGATTAAATATGCGACATACGAAGCCTGAATCGACATTGGTCACTAAAACAAAAATTGAATTCCTAAATCCAAGCAATCAAAAGATGTTTATTTTTTATAGAAAGATCTGTAAAAAAATAATTTTTCAAACAGCTTTACTTTCATAGAGAAAACTTTCTACAGAGGTTGACTAAGATTTTAATATTTTAAATTGTACCATCATTAAATAAGGTGGGACACCATATGAATTTCATTGCACTGAAAGAAATGCAAAGCATTTTTTAATATAAAGTATACAGAGCATTCTAGTCAACTACAGCTGTGTTACAGCTATGTGTTCTTTTGGATTTGGTCCAAAGAAACCTGAGTCTGTTTCCAGAGAGAATGAAAAATGTTATAGACACCTGATCAGTTACTCCTCACTGAAGGAAGCACAAAACTGGCATTCCTTGTCGATCCCCACTGAATCCCAGTTTCCCAACACTGATACTTTCCTTTGCCCCTTTCCCTACCCCAGTTCACTTTGGGTTCCAGGTTCAGTTCTTGAATCACAGGCATCCATATTTTCTTCACAAGCACATACATCCCATGGTCAGATAAGCTACCCAGTTTTCCAATATGTCATCACCTCTTCTGTTCCCAGATCTCGGCCATATTTAGGTCCAAATCTTTAAGGCCTTTTAAGGCTTGAAGATTTCCAGTGTAAAAAGCTACATCTGCTGTGACCAACCTAAACATTGGAGAGAAAATTATTTTTAATCTCACACTTTCTATTCAGATAATTAAAACAGCAATGCTTACAGAATCTTATCCTAGCAGCTAAACTATTATTTAAAATTCATATTTCCTAGGGACAAAATGTCAATATATTTATCTTAGCAGGATTCTTGCTATCATAGACCATTTACTGTTCTATTTCAACAATAAATATCTTTAAAAAGAATAAACCAATGCAGCTTGGATTCGGTTTCATAATTGATTCTGCCCAACATAATAAAGTCTTAGAATGAAATAGAGAAAAATAACAGGTTAAACTAAAATGTTTCTTTGATCAGTTGTCATTAGACTATACATGCATATGACTAATAAAATCACTGTACTAATAATATGACAACACTTGATGAAAAGAGAATTACACCTTTGAGCACTGAGCTGTCACATTAATGCCTACACCTGAAAAATAACTGCAAGAAAGCTCAGATAAACAGAAATATCAAAGCTGCATGCAAAAAAAAACAGAGACTGGTCAGATTAAATGTATATTTTGAAAGACGTGGCCCATGGAGAAACAAATAAGAGACCTTGATTTAGTAGTCTGTAAAAGATAGGAGGCAGTCCAGCTTTAATATTTTAATGAACACGTAAGTTCTAAATTGCTGGAGTACTTGGGGACAAATTTATAAGTGCCTTTGGACGTATGTTCTTAATGTTTCACCTTTTAGCATGTGGCAGAATTTAGTAAGCAGCTTATGTACAATATACTATATATAAGTAAATTTACAAAACAGTACTATATATTTTAAGACAAAGAGATAATAAATGAGAAGGTCTTAAAGGATACCGACAGAATTTACTAGAAGTATTGCCTAAGGGTTGGGGAAAAGAGAATGAGACTTGGGATGGGGTCAAGGGGACTTCAGCTTCATATGGAATGCCTTTTTTTTTTTTTAACACGATAAACAAGTGAAAATGACATGTTAATCAATTCTAAGCAGGAGTACAAATACTGTTTATATGTCTATTTTTAAAATATAAAAGAAAAAAGTCACAAAAGAAATGTAAGTACAGTCCTGAGGAGGGGAACTAGGAAACAACTGCTTAATTCCTCTTGGGATAGTAAAAATATTTGGTGTTCATTGCACAACAGTGGTTGCGAATGCATTTAGTGCAATTAAATTAACTGTATAAAACGATTAAAATTCTATGTATGTGAATTTCACTTTGAAAAAAAGAAAACATACATTTTTATAGCCATCACAGCAAAAAATCCTTTCAAGCAGTTGATTATGTCTTTGGCTAGTCCATAGGTTAATTTTCAGGGAATTCTTTCAAGGGATCAAAGACATGAATCAACTCACACAGAATTAGTGTCTTGGAAAGTATGTGAGTGAAGCTCTCTAAGGTTGTACTGACCTCCACATTGCTATATTACAAAACAACAAACAAACGAAAAACCAAAAAACAGGTAATGAGTTAGTTTGCATGCTTCAGAACTATTGGTCTCAGAAAAATCAACCAACCCAGATATAGTTAGGGGAATAAAAGTATAAGGGTGGAGTGGAGCTTAAAAATATTGTTGCTTTTTTTGAATAGTCTCTGAGAGGTATTTAGTGTTCATTATACTATATTTAAACTTTTCTGTGACTTTGAAATTAATAAATCTTTAAAAAAGGGAAAAGAAGAACCAGGTAATAATAATCAAGGGGGTGAATCAGAATTTTGCATACAACTCCTAAATTCAGCTTGGCTGACTGAGCAGTCTAAAGCTTCCAAACAGTTTGCAAAATCAATTTAGTGTACTTTTCTTTTTTAAGGGCAAGGTCAACTTCTGACTCCAAAATACACTTTTTACATGTGTTCCTATATGTTTGAAATTTAAGCCTGAAACTCCTTTAATATGGAATAAAATACTTTATTCCTAAAAATCCAGGGAACAGGTAACACACTAAGGAAATCATATTAAAGTATAACTGCATGATCATTGCTTTGCATTTTGTGTAATCTTTTCCCCATATCTTTATGTACATTGCTCTTCACAAAAATCTTGTGACAGAATTTTATATTATCATCCCTATTTTCAAATCTCAGAAAATTAAGGCTCAGAGAGGGTAAGTGACCTCAAAGTTATACAGCTAGTAAGTGGCAGAACTTAACGCAGTTTTCTTATTCTAAAGCCTATGTTTTTTCTTATATACCACACGATTTCACCAATAATACACACAATTTGTTAAATGGCTTACAATCAAATATGTACATATACATACTTATTTTTTGTTAACCCTGTGAAGGAATTAGGTAGATTTTATCCTTCTCATTTTATAAATAAGGCACAGCTACAAAGTAGGAGTTTGAGTCCTGTCTGGATAGGGGGAGACCAATGGGTAACCTGAGGAGGTGACACTGACCCACATTGCCTCAAAATGGACACGTAAGGTCAGTTATGTAATTGACCATTTATAAAACACTTTAACGTAGACAAGAGATAAAAAGGAAGAGTTCGCTGATTTTATAATTTATGAGCCCCAGCATGATTATAATGGAAAAGGAGAGAGCATAATGAATAAAAACAATCAATTTGATATGTGAGTATGTGGTAAAAGTATGTTGAAAACATACCCATTTTGAGGTCCTCCATCGTTTATCACATTTAAGTGAGATAACTGCTTTTTCAAGTGGAGTTTGTAACTTGCATTAATTCTTAAAAATAACATCTGGAAAAAAAAGAAAACTAAGTTTCTTAAATCTCTACTGAAATAGAAGACATAAATAGGTTATCAATATCAAATCAAATAAATTTTTTTAAACCTTTGTTTTGGCATATACTTTTAAAATGCCCCTTTGGTAAGTATTTTATTGCTATTTCAGTATAGTATTTGTTCTTAGTTGGATAAAAGCTCTTTTCCCTTTTCAGCAGTATTGTTTTTAATGATAGGACTTATCACTGCCATTATGCCCCTTAGAAGAAGTCCTCTGAAAAATGTAAGTAGAATTCAACCATGACAGGAATAAAAGAATAAAAACAATGGAGAATTCTGTAGTATTTTAATTAGGAACTTGATAGAGAAAGCAAAAAAGTCTCAATGGTTGAGGCAAAGATACCTTCATCCTTTTAAGATGGTAAAATAATTTGAAAGTATTTTACTGCTCCTGTAGGCACTTTTTAATGCAATGCCCAACACTTCTTTGGGAAATACCTGACCTGAAATTATATATAATTAATCTATGGAAATGGTTTTGTGGAATAACATATTTTCTATGGGAAAAAATATGTAAAAAGTCATCTATGGAAAAGCTTTGTAGAATTACTGGTATTCAAGTGACAATACTGACAAAATCTATCATTTTTGCCCAGCTTTGACAAGAATTCCCTTTAGATTTTGACGTAGATAAAAATACGTGAAATACTATATGTCCGTCCAACTGCCTGACCTGGCTACGCCTCACTCCAGAATAAGAACCCAGATGGCAAATCCAGAAGGTCACAAAGTCAGAGGGAGAGGATCTTATATGTGGAATGAAAAGGATGGCTTGGCTTAGGAAGAAATGAGAAAGGAAAAAAGAGACCTGAGTGGGCGCTCCATATCTTATGGCTCTGCCTCAGTCCGCACTGAGCCCCAAAGCAGCTGGATGATATTTAATCATGAGGTCAGTATGATTAATGAAAACTACAGAAGCATGAAGAAAAATGGTAATAGCTAGTACAGGATGGAAGTCTGAGGGGGCATGGGAAAGGAGACTAGCAGGAGCGAGAGCAGCCCTGAGACACTAAGGAAGCTACCCTTTGCTCCTAAATACAATTTCCATGTATTGAACCAAATAGAGACAAGCTGAAATAACAAACTTGTCTGAATAGCAAAAATCCCAGTGAAAGTTAAATTTATTAGTCATACAATAAAGAGGCTTTTATTGTATAACATTGTATCATTCTACAACTAGGCTTGAATGAGATCACCTGATATAGAGGGAATAAACTAAGATGGGTAAAAGACAGACTGGGGAAAAAAGGAATGCTGGAAACTTGGAAGTACTAAGAGGGAAATGAGGGGAGTGGGGGGTAGGTGTGTCACTGAAGAATGAAGAGAACTGATAATACTTCTGACAGGAAGACAGTAGGGACAGTAGGTGGATACTTCATAGGTGAGAAATGATAAAGACTACCCATTTTACTATTTTTCCCAGTTTGTGCCTACCGTGTTTCCCCAAAAATAAGACCTAGTCGGACAATCAGCTCTAATACGTCTTTTGGAACAAAAAATATCAGACCCAACCAGATCTTATATCATAGTAAACTAAAACCAGGTCTTATATTAATTTTTGCTCCAAAAGATGCATTAGAGCTGATTGTCCGGCTAGGTCTTATTTTCGGGGAAACACGGTATTACAGATCACTTATACTGGTCTAATAATTAATGATAAGGCATGTTGACTGAATTACTTTCTTGTCACCTCATTATTAACTCTATCACTAGTTCTTCCCCTATCCAATTTGGATTATAATCATAGTAACATAATTTATATTCCTTGATAAATGCCAACTCTGACTTTCAAACTAATAACACAATGAATGATTTAAGTAAAATCTGGGCTCTCTAATACTCAATGGACAAACGGAAAACTGCTTTTTAGAATTGCTGACTATATAGCAAGGTTATTACTGCTTTGAATAAGGGAAACTTTGAAGTCAGAAATTTTTATCCATGTTTCACAAATCAATATAACAACTGGAAAAATAATCATATTAGAATAGAACTAAGCTTAATTGTGCCAAAAGCATGTAAAACACTCCAATTCTACATGCATATTATAGGTTATATATTAAAATGTAGTATGAGGAATTACTACTCACTTGTGTTTGTTCTTCTGGAAGGAGATCAAATATAGCTTCATGCATTTTTGCCATTTGCTTACAAATATTCCTGAAACAGGCAGAAGGAACGGGAGCTTTCACCTCATACTGGCAGAGAAAAATAATAAGAATTATGTTCGTGTCCTCTGGATTGCATACTGTCCCCACTGTTCCCTAAGACAAATGTTTTCTGCCCCTACTCTCTAACTCTGATATACTTGCATACAGTGCTCAAGTTCACACTTCAACTATAATCTGAGCTACTCATGCAAATCTCAAGAACTTTTCATTAAGTATCCTAATTTACTTTGAAAGCCAGTATAACCTTATGGCTAAGAACATAGGCTGCTTTCCTTAAAATAGACTGCTTGGGTTCAAATCCCAGCTCTTCCCATTCTCAGCTATGTGACATTGGACAAGTGACTTCATTTCTCTGTATCTCAAAGGGCTCCCTGTGAGGATTTTAAAAGATGCCTCAAAAGAAACAGTGCCTTATACAAAGTAAGTACTCAAAAAATGTTAGCTACTAATCTGGCTCAATATACAATGATGAATCATTAAAATGGGCCCTCCAAATTAACAGATTATTTTTTAAACATGATTTTAAGAATGTGTCCGCATGATCATATCTGAAATCAATATAACTCTGGCACAATTAAAATGTTCTTTTTCTTTGGTAGGTAGGCCAATATAGTAATCGTATTTACCCTAAAGTTAAGGGAAGACTTTTTCTGCAAAGATCTATACTGAAAATTTAAACTTAGGTAAATTCATTTTACTATTCTCACATCTGGAACAACATACTGGTATGATTTATATAATCATCTTTTGGCCCACATTTTAGAATTTACAGCTGAAATTATAGACCATTTTTAAGACAAATGGGCTAAACTATATTTTAAATGTACTAGTCTTACATAGTTTATTAAAATGATGAGTTCCAATATACTGCTGTAGCAGAACCATGTAGAAGTCGCCATGGGACTGCACTAAGATAAGCAAAGTGGTGACCACCCAAGGGTTTGTCTTTCTACAGCCTAGAAATATATCAAAGATCTCTTTATCTTTTTTTATTAATAACAGCTGTAAGACAATTCATATACCATAAAATTTATCCTCTTAAAGTATACAATTAACTGTTTTTTTAGTAAACTCACAGTTACACAACCATCACCACTAATTTCCAAACATTTTTATCACCTCAAGAAGAAACCCCACATATATCAGCAGCCACTCCCTATTCTCCCAGTTCCTGAGCCCTGGCAATCACCAATCTCCATAAATGGAATCATACAATATGTGGCTTTTTGTGACTGGCTTCTTGCACTTAGCATGCTTTCAAGGTTCATCTGTGTTATACCAGGTGTCAGTACAGTACTTCATATTTTTTATGGCTGCATGATATTCCATTGTATGAATATACTATAGTTTATCCAATCAATTAATGCACATTTGGGTTAGTTCCACTTTCTGGCTATTATGAATAATAATGCTGTGAACAAGCATGGACAGGTTTTTGTGTGGACAAATGTTTTCAATTCTCTTGGGTATATACCTAAGAAGTGGAATTACTGGGTCACATGGTAACTGTTAATCTTTTGAGGAAATGCCATTTTACAATCCCACCCAGCAGTGTATGAGGGTTCCAATTTCTCTATATCCTCACCAACACTTGTTATTGTCTGTCTTTTATTTTAGCCATCCTAGTGGGTATGAAGTGGCATCTCATTATGGTAACATCCCCTTATCTTAACTACCCCCCTGTACTGGATTGAATAGTATCTCTCCCAAATTCATGTCCACTTGGAACCTCATTAGGTCATACTGGATTCGAGTGGGCCCTAAATCCACTGACTGGTGTCTTTATAAAAGAGAGGGAAATTTAGACAGAGACACACAGAGGGAAGATGGCCACCTGAGGACAGAGGCAGAAATTGGACTGATGCATCTATAAGCCTAGGAATAACAACAATTGACAGCAAGCACTAGAAGCTAGAAAGAAGCGGGGGATTCTTCACTACAGCCTGCAGAGGAAGCATCGCCTGGCAATATTCTGATTTAGGACTTCTAGCCTCCAGAACTATGAGAGAATCAACTTCTGTTTTAAGCCACTCATCTGTGGTAATTTGTCATGGCAGCCCTCGGAAACTAGCACACTCCCCCAGCAAAACCTTCCTTCACAGGCTTTCCCTAAAGATATTCTTTCCATCTTATCTTCACCATCACATTTCTTTAGTCACCTAAGCTTAATATTGTATTACTTTACATTCTCAAATCTTAAAATTGATCCTTGCCACCACCCAAACCACCTTCCCCTATTAACAATCTTCTGAAATTTCTCTCTGGAAAAAAAAAAAAATCACTAAAGATGTCCTAACTTCCCAATTTAGTAACTCTTCCAGTTCCCCTTCCTCACTGCTCTGCAGTATTTCACAATCTCACACTCTCCTCAGGTAGCACAATGACTTCCTGGTTCCTCTCCTAACCTTCCTCCTCTTCTTCCTCTCCTGCCTCTTATGTGCAAAGCTTCTTCCTGCCTCCTTTATGTTCCCCTCTTTTCTCTTATCAATCTCTCAATCTCATGACTTCTAATATATCTCTAGTCCTGAATTACTTTATTGAGTTTGTCACACATTTCCTAGATGTTCCATTCCATAACTAAGTTTACCATGAGCTTTTCCAAACCTTCTTTTCTTACCTGTTTCAACTACTATTGCTGGTATTACAATCCTTCCGGTCACATAGACTTGAAATTTCCAACTTAAGTTTTTATTCCTCCTTTTCCTTGTTCCCTTGTATTGAATCAGCAACTAAATCTCATCAAATGTACTTTAAAATTATTCTGCACATTAGACAGCACTCTAGGTCAGATTTTCTCAGCCTCTACACTACTGACATTTTAGGCTCGATAATTCGTTGTAGGGGCTGCCTGTGTATCACAGGATATTCGGTACCATCCGCGGGCTCTCCTCGTTACCATACCATCCTACTCCCCCAAAGCGTGACAACCAAAAATATTCCCAACATTTCTGAATGTCCTTTGGGGGACAAAAGTCTCTCAGCTGAGAAACACCACCCTAGGTGAAGGCTTCAGTACTTCTGACCTGAAAAAATGTTGTAGCATTTTCACGAGTCCAGATATTAGTCCAACAAACATTTACTAAAATTACCATTTACTAAACTATAGTTAGCTCTGAATAAGTATTTTCTTGGATGTGTGTACGTACATATGTGTGTGTCTATAAGTACACAGGAATGTACATATATGTGTGTGTACGTATGTATGTGTATGTATATGCTTGAATGAATGGGCCAGACTCTGCTAGCTGGAGTGTACAAAGATGAACCAGAGGTAGTCTCTTTGGGGAACTGACTGTCTAGTAGCTGGTTGGTGTTCCAGAAAGTGGACCCTGCACACTACAGGAATATGAGTGAAGGACATTTAGGCAATTACAGAGGTGGCCTCCTTAGCAGCACACCTGCTTAGGCTGCTGAGTCTTCAAAGGGAAAAAATTAAGTAAAAGTATTACAAATAGAGGACAAGACATATCACCTCAAATCCATTTTACGTACTATCTGATTAATCCTTCTAAAATGGAGTTCTAATCATGTGATTCATTAGTTTAAAAACTTTTGGGTTCTGCCTCTGTCTATAATTTAGAAAGCTGCCAGAGCACGCTGCTACTACCCTAACCACAAGAAAAAACTGGAATGATTTATAAAATCATAACTTTTCTAGAACCCATCAGAGAAAAGAGGTCACGAAAATCAAGGGAAGTAATTCCAAAGAGTGACAAAGCCCTCTGAGGACAGATGGGACACAGGAACTGTCTCACTTTTGGCAGAGCAGAGGAAGAAGAGCTGACTACATACAAGCAAATAAGAAGAAAACATTTTAGCAAATTCTCAAAGGCCAAACATCGACTAGCATAAGTTTAGGGGAGTTTGCACTCACTCACAAGGTTCTCCAGCAGGTGCTCACAAACAACCTTGGGGTCAGGGAGGGAGATCACAGAGAGTCACTCTCGGTAGCACAGGTAAGCCGGAGATGGCTGCCATTATGGAAAAGTAACAAATGCGACTCACTTCCCTGAACCCTCCTCTTACACAAAGCAAAATCCTTAAGTCGCTGAGTAGTCACTAAACTCTTTCATCCCTGGAGCCACTGTGTGAGGGGTAGAAACAAAACATGCCTGTTCCAGAGGGAAGGAAGAAAAACACCTTAAGCCCAGCATCATATACCCATCAAAGCAGAGGTTGGCTACCCCTGGAGGAGGGGCAGGAACACTAAGAAGTCTTCACATCAAAATCATTATCTGATTTCAAGATTTATAATGATGCTACAATAATTAAGACAGTGTGGTATTAGTGTAAAGATAGACAGACAAGGTTTATCAAAAAATACAGTGAATGTTTAAATTTTTTAAAAAATTTGTTACAGTAAAAGACACATTGCCATTAATCCCCCTCAGAATACTCCCTCTCACTTCAAACACACTTATCCCATCATTCTTGCCACTTTCTGAAGCAGATCTGGAAGTCCTCTCTCGTGTCTTTAGTTGTGTTGTTGTGGCTGCCTCGATGTCTTGAATCGATTCAAAACATTTACCTTTCATGCTTATTTTGACTTTGGGGAAGAGCCAGAAGTTGCATGGTGTCAGATCCCATGAATAAGGTAGATGAGGACACAACATAATGTTTTTATTTGACAGAAACTGCTGTATCAGAAGCGATATGTGACATAGAGCATTGTGCTGATGGAGGATAATTTATGGAACACTTTAAAACACACTTTCTCTCAACCATAGCTCACACCCGCCTGACTGCACCAAACAAGCTGAAACTTGTCACACACTGTTACTAAGGTTCGATGTGCCGCTTCCCGTATTGAAGATCCCTGCCTTTCCGTTGGATGGCACTTGGCAGCAGCATTCACTGTATTTTGTGATCACAACGGAAAGGCTCCGTTTCACACATCGCTTCTGGTATGGCAATTTCTGTCAAATAAAAACATTATGGTGTGTCCTTACCCACTTTACTCATGGTATCTGGTACCATGAGATTTCTGGCTCTCCCCCAAAAATCAAAATGACCATGAAAGGTAAACATTTTGAATCAATTCAGGACATCGAGGCAGCCATGACAGCACAAATAAAGAAACTCATGAAAGAGGACTTCTAGAACTGCTTCAGAAAGTGGCAAGAATGATGGGATAAGTGTGTTTGAAACAAGTGGGAGTATTTTGAGGGAGACTAATGGCAAGTACTGTAACAAATTTGTTTTTATTTAAACATTCACCATATTGTTTGATCACACCTCGAACAGAATATAGGGTCCAAAAGTAGACCCACACAAAAACAGTCAATCGATTTTTGACAAAGATGCCAATGAAGAAAAAGACAGTCCCTTCAAGAAAAGGTTCGAGAGCTAGAAAAAAAAAAGTCACATTGACTCATACTTTGCAATACAGTTCACCCTTGAACAACATGGGTATGTCTACTTATACACAGATTTCTTAAAATTCTGTGATGTTCAAGGGTCAACCTTTTTTGATCCACAGTTGGGAATTGTGGATGGGGAATGCAGACTGTAGTTAAGTTTTTGCAGAGTCAAAAGTTATATGCAGATTTTCAACTGTCTGGGCGTGGGGGTGGGGAGTGTCCCTAACCCCCTGTATTGTTCAAGGGTCAACTGTATATACAAAAATCAAGTAGAAATGGATCACAGACTTATACATAAAGCCTAAAACAATAAAACTTTTAGAAGAAAGCACTGGAAAATATCTTAGTAACTTGGGTTATCCAAAAATGGATAGGACACAAGAAACGTGAACAAAAAAGAAAAAAAATGATTAAACCTAATTTCATTGAAATTAAAAACTGCTCTTGAAAATATTAAGAAACTGTTAAGAAACAGAAGAGATAAGCCATTTAAGGACAAGACAGAAGGCTTCTTCACCCTTGTGTATCCGTTACGAAACACACTTTAAAAGAATGAATTGAGTGAATGAGTAGCCAGAGCACAATTAGATGCTAGTGTTTCATTCTATTCAAGCAATGGTACCCTTACTTACTAGCTTCTTAGAATCGGCCTATATTGTATTATTGTGTTAGGCTCCTTTCCCCAAATTAAATTTTCAGATAAGAAAATGGAAAGCTAAAAACTGAGAGGCTAACCGAAACCAACCACTGTCTGTTATTTTGGTATGAATTTAAAAACACAGCCAAACTCCTGGGCAACCCATGCAGAAAAAAAGGCAAATAAGGCAGGGAGCGGGAAAGAGATACTTGTTAATAAGGGGAGAACAAAACATGTCAGGGTAAAAGGAGAAGTCATTGGTGGGGAAGGTAGTAGAGAAAACACTAAGTTGCAATAGTCACTGCACATTCTTAACATAAAAAAAAAAGAAAATATGTGGAGGGGGGCATTTGAAATTTATAAAAGACTTAAGAGACATAATAACTAAATGGAATATATAGACCATGTAAAAGTCTTTGTTCAAATAAGTTACTGTAAAAAGACATTTTGGGACAATTGATAAGTTTCAAATAGGAATAGATATTAGATGATATTAAGGAATTACTGTTAATTTTGGTAGGTGTGATATGGTATAGTGATTTTATAAGTGTCCTTAGATTTTAGAAATACATACTGAAGTATTTAGGGATGAAATATCATAATGCCTCAAATTTATTATAAAATACTTTAGCAAAAAAACCAAAATGTTAATGACTATTAAATATAGGTGACAAATAAATGGGAAGCTCATTAAATAATCCTCTTTTTCTTTGACAAAAAAATAATAATAAAATGAGTTGTCAGAGGAAAAAGTCTCGCCATAGTTCCAATTCTTGTTCAACAACTTTGGATGAGCAAAATGATAAAATAAAGTCAGAGTTTTAAGAGGACTGGCATTTTTGGGGTTTTGCTTCATTATATTCCACAGCTTATTACTAGTTCCACTATTTAACATTGACTTCATTCTACATTGTTAGGTGTTCATAGTCCTTTGCCTTATTAGTTGGTAAACTTCTTGAGGACAGTCACAATGCATTATTTATTGACTTTTGGTACACAGAAGAATGCCATGTATCAAAAGGAAACCGGTGGACTAGAACTGCTTTTGTTAGCTTCTACTTGGCAACCATGAAGAAAATAAAGGATTTCTACACAGCAATAATTTTTATCCAAACAAAACTAGAAACTAATTTAATGGGCATTACATAATATAGGTATGTTTGCACATAACTACAAATTTCTTAAACTTCTTTAAAGAGAAGCATGAAACATCTACCTATGTTATCTATCACCCTAGAGGTTCTTACGGTGTGGTCTGGGGACACCTCCGAGTCAGACTCTTTCAGGGAATCTATGAGGTAAAAACCATTTTTGTAATAATACTAAGATGTTATTATCTTTTTCATTCTCATTTTCTTATGATTGAATAGTGGAGATTTTTAGATGACATGTGATGACGCCATCATTATGAAGGCTAAGGGAATGTATGTTTGTGTATTCTTGTTTTAAGTTTTTCTTAGTTTCAATTTCTAATATGGTATATGCTGATAGGTACAATTTGCATAAACAAAAGCTCTTTGGGGTTTTCAATTATTTTTAAGAGTGTAAAGGGTCCTGTGACCAAAATATCTGAGAACTATAAAACAAACACAATCTTTTTTCACAATCACTCCTTTCTCACTGTCACCAGCAAAGGTTTAGGTATATGTTTGTGTGTGAATGGGCACCATTTTATCCTTGCCCTTTTGTGATTTTTTATGTGCGCGTTGCTCCTAGTATCTCAGAATCTAAATGACGCAGGTGGAAGCAAAGTGCCTTACTCTAAATATGCTCTTGGGCAAGAAGTATAAACTAAGTAAACCTTTAAACTTTCAAGTTATAAAATTTCTTCTTTCTCCCTAAGATATGTGCTGAACTTATGGAAAAGAAAGAGTAAGGGATAGAGCAAAAGTGACTGTGGCTGATTGACATTTTTCTGAAGATACCTTCCTAGTGTAACTGAGAATTCTTTAGAAAACATTGCTTCTTTTAATGACCTATCGGGAATGGGAAGCAAATAAGAAATTAACATTGAAACTGATTATCTATGAGTGAAATAATAGAGCACCTCAGATTGCATTTTTAGAGTAACACACTTTATCACAAATTATTTACTTTTTTCTCTATCTTGATCTTTGTTCTCTCAATTCTGTCTCTGGAAGGCTTTCAGACCAAAACCTGTTTTAAAGAAGGTACATATTTGTCAAATCAGCTAATATAAAATTACTTCTATATAGGGTCTCTGTCATCCTTGAAATCATCCCTGGGGCCCCTTAGGAGATAAATATCAACTATTGGCAATCTGAAGATTTTATTGAGTTTTTCCTAAACCCTGAAAAATCTGATGTGTTATACAATTGTGAAAAGTCACAATGCCTTTAAGCAAAGCCTAATAATTTCTATAAATCATTACCTTAGACAACAGCTTGTCAAATAAGCTATCCATTATCGCTACGAGCTTAGCTGATATTTCAGCTATGTGGTCGTGGTAGTCCTGTAATGAGAAATAACATTTTATTTAAAGCCCTTGGGTACATCTAAAAAATACTTAACAATTAAGGAATTAAATTTATGAAACTCCAGTAGAAAATACATGGAAAAGTACCTTAGTGATATGATCAAAATGCCTAAGCATGCTATACTGCTTAGGCTGCAGTCGAGCTTCAAAATGAGCCCGGATCACAGGAATGTAGTGCACAATTAACTGCAAACAGCGCGAAGAAAGAGCTGAAGATCCAGGTGGTACATGTATCATGAAGAAACAAAAAGTATATTAGTTGACTTTAAGTACATATCAAATGAAGTAAAAAATGTCAATTAATTTTATACAGACCAGTTTGTTTCATAAATGAAGAACACAGTGGCAGAAAGCAACATATTTCGTTTTGTTTAAGAAAATCATTTGGTATTAAATAATGTAATGAACATGCTGATTTTCCAAAAGGACGCAAGCTGTGAATACTACTGGCATGAGAAAGCTGTTGGCACAACTGATTCTCTTCTGACCTTCACATACCTTTCATCCCAAAGTACTCCACATGTATTACATCTTAACATTTTCCACAGTGGTGCAACTTCCAAATAACTTACACTTACTAGAGTGGAACTTACTCAAAATATTTCTCCAGAAATTAATTTTTCAATTATGGTAATACATAAAAGAGTAAAGTAGCATTTGCTACTTTTAGAGCCTTTGGTTAGAGCCACAAAAACATCAGGTATACTAAAAACACAATAAGTATACTGATAATCATTATAACACTTTAGCATGTGAGTTAAATTCAAGAATCCATACCCAAATTTTTTGTAGTTATTGTTTTTAGTCCAACAACTTGCAGTGCACCAGCTCCAAGAACTAACTGGCAACTTCTTGAATTGAAGTACTAACAAAGGAAGAAGAAAAAAAAATCCAACTTTACTGAAAACGATTCTTCATATCCTGGCAATGTGCTAAAAGTTCTAAAAATACATTCCTCTCATTCAAGGACCAAATGAATTTTCTAGTAGAAGCAATTAGGATCTTTTTATTTAACAACAAAAAAGGCGGGGGTGGGGGGATAGGGTGGGGGGGGGTGGGGGGGGAGGTGTTCCTAAATGATAATATTTACAGTCTGGTAGGAAAAAGTTGAGAAATTCTAAATATCAATTGTTTAGAAATTAGTCTTTAATTTGCATTTGCAAAACTAATTCAGTCATTTCCTTCAGTCATTGTAACCGGACAGTCCTCTTTTCAAAAGGGTTAACAAAATCTGGACTGAAACATGACAACTCAATTTCAGGACAGAATCAAATGATGCATCAGACATTTGAAAAAACGAAACCTTTTCTTTATGCTAGCAGTTAAAAATATCTGTTAATACCTATGAAATGGCTGAATAAAATGATCACATTTTCATTTTACATCAATGGTTCTAAAAGGATGATTTAAGAAAAATCGCTAACCTTAATGAGATGAATTTTGTAAAGTTCAGTGAATTCCTTCCAAGCACATCAGAAACCAGCCCAGGTTTTTTGGACCTAAGTGGCCTCAGTCATGTTCAGCACCTAACGAACAAATCATCTCCTGTCTCCAATGTCATTAACAACTCTATGGATGTAATGAGGAATCACTAAATTCAGAGTGAAAAGGAAGCAGGTGGCCTTCTTCCAGTAACATGTTGTGATTCAATCGCAATCAAATGTCACAATTAATGTCTTAAAAATAACCTTGGAAGACTAGTCACACCCTACATAATTACTTCTTCCAACTATGTTTCCATAACAGAGTAAAAATCATACCCACCTTCAATAAATCTGACAGACGAGTAAGCATGTCAGTGGTAACAGATGGGATATTATCCACACACTGGCAATATTCAAGGATAATTCTTATCAACAGCAATACAGTTCTACAAGAAAAAAAAAGATGACCTAGTAGGTAGTCAAAACAGGAAAAATTAAATTGATCTGGCATATACAAATCAACACTGATCTTGGTAACTGCTAAATTATGTTTTACCTTCAAGTGCAGCAGAATACAAACTAGGGTGAGACAAGAGAGAGTCCTAGAGTGCAAAATTAAGGAGGAACTCAATTTCAGGGTCATGCAATTGCAGGGTCAACACTTGCATGACCTTGAGAATGAGTACTTCCTTAAATTTTGTGCTGGGGCACATCACTCTCAGTGTGGCATCCCTACTAAGTCTCTACTATAAACCAGGTATCCCATTCCTTGGTCAATTCAGTAACACTGACAAAAAGCCTACCCAGTGTTTCTGATTATGTAGTACATCCTCAATCACAACTGTTGAATTAATGAAGGGAACCTAGTCCAGATCTTAGCGAGATGAAAGAGAAACTGGTTTCTAAGAACGCATCTCCTACGAAGTTTACTGTAAGTCATGTGGATGGGAAAAAAAAGGTTCTATGAAAGTAACCTCACAGGATGGTCTGATCACAAATTCCCAGCTGCGCAGGTCTCGCCCCAGGCATATGACTTCTTTAGTAAAAGATTTGTCTTTGCCTACACGAACCCTGTCCATTGTTTCTGTACATCTAAGTTAACCTTTGAAATAAATCTAACTAACCTCATAATATTGTAATTATGAGCTCTTGTGCAAGAGCACACAATCTTGTAATCCAATCCTTGTCCCACCTCCATGTAATCTTCCTTAGGTCCCTCCTTAATTTCAAATGCATAAAAAAAGCTGCAAAACTTATTCTCTGGAACATTTAAGACCTTGCTCCCTAGCATATGCTGCCAGTTTGGCTCAAATAAACTCATAAAAAATCTCTACAGGTTTGAATGTTTCTTATGTTAACAGTCACAAAAGATTCCCCAACGATGAGAAAGTTATCAGCTCATTAGCAGGGCATATCATAAATTGAAAAAAGAACTACTGGGAGGTTAAATAAGATTGAAATTAAGGGGAAAAGAGCCATTCAATTTTGGACATCTGAGTTCAATGAGATGTTCAGAAATGAGTGATTCATGCAAAATAATGTTTTATAAAAATCTGAAGGATATCAGGAAGTAGTGATTCAAGAAAGACAGTGTCGAGCCTTTGTAACAACTTAATTATCAGACCATATATTACTCTCCATGCATACTCCTAGAGTCAGCTTTACTGGGCAAAAGTCCATTGCTTATCTTTTGTGATCCTCTCTAAGAAGATATAATATTCCCCCTTCAGCCAGGGAGTTCAGTTTTTTACCTAAAGAACCAGGTAGTCAGATGTAGCCAGAGGGGACTATTTCCATTAAGAATGGAAAGAGTAACCACATAATGGGTAGTTAAGGAGAGAAATCATAATTAGATGAAAGGCATGAGATTACAGGAATATTTTAAAAAGCTTTGCCCTACCAGAAACAGAAAACTCCAGAGGAGAAAGGAATGAAAGTGTTAGCTTACAACTGGGTACTTCAGAGTTTTGGATAATACAGATAGAGAAAAAGCATCAATTCTATATGTATTTTTTGAGTACTTATTATTAAGTGCCAAGAAAAACGAAAATGGTAAGACAAGATTCCCACCTTTGAGGAACTCAGAGTCTAACCATGGAGATGTATACATAAATCTAATATACTGCAGAAAGTACCATGATAGAGGCATGTAGTTATACATGAGAAAATCATCCATTCTTCCTGGAGGTAGTGGCTATTTCAGAAAAGACTTATACAGCGACAAGAAACAAAGAAGAATGAAAAAGAATTTTTTCTAGATATTGGGAGCTAGACCTCGATTCTAATTTTGGCTTTATTTGGGTCATTGTATATTAACCATTTAACCTTCTAAGCTTCAATTCTCTAAACTATTGAAAGTGAACAACAACCCTTGAAATGTCTATTTCACAACATGGTGGGTAGTGATCAAATGAGACCATATATATATATATATGAAAATACTTAAACTCTAAAGTGCTGTTAAAGAATATGAAGATATTTTGATTACTCATTTAATAAAGGGTATGTAGTACTAGACAAACAACACTGGAATTTATATTTCTCTTAATTAATTTGAATATGAAATACTGTTATTGGTATTAGAGTAAAAGACCTAGTAACAAATGACAATGGAAATAACTACCAACAACTATCAACTTCTTATTAGGTGCTAGAACTGTGCTAATGCTTTACATGAATTACCTGTTTAGTTCTGCAATAATTGGTTTGGTTTTTTTCCCAAAGATTTTTATTGGGGAAGGGGAACAGTGTGTATTTCCAGGACTTTCTTGGGGAACAGTGTGTTTTTTTCCTCAACTCCAAGTCAAGTTGTCCTTCAATCTTAGTTGTGCACAGCTCAGCTCTAAGACCAGTCACCGTTTTTCAGTCTAGTTGCAGAGGCCACAGCTCACCATCCCATGGGGGAGTCAAACCAGCAACCTTGTTGTTAAGAGCATGCGTTCTAACCAACTGAGCCATCTGGCAGCTCTTCTGAAAGCTCAGCGGCAGTTCAGCTCAAGTTGTTATCTTCAATCTACTTGTGGAGGGCGCAGCTCACTGGCCCGTGTGGGAATTGAACCAGCAACCCTGTTGCTCAGAGCTCGCACTCCAACCGAGCCATCCAGCCACCCAAGTTCTGCAATAATTCTTAATACTATTTTCCACATTTTGTTTTATAGATAAGGAACTGAGGCACACCGACTAATTTGCCCAAGGTCATAAAGAGTAGCAGAGACCCTGGGATTCAAACCTAAGCAGTCAGACTCCAGAGCTCACAGCTTCAACTATTATGCTATATATTATACACTAAAAAAGCTGCAGAAAAACGAAAGAGCTTGAGACACTAATAACATCATGGAGACACTACACCATCCTTGGATCATGTAACCCTAGATTTCTTATAACAAGAGAAAAATCAACAACCTCTTTTTTGTTAAGCCATTGTAGTCCCCGATGGATATATAGAACACTACAAAATATAGAAAATAAAAAAGAATCCATAAAGTTTCCTTTAAATGTTTTGTAGGGTTTTAAATTGTTAACCCAAAATTTCCAATTCGCATCAAGGGGGAACGAGAAGACTTAGTTTTAAATAATTGACTTGACTAATAAGAAAAATGTGTCACTCACCCAACTACAGCATACTGTTGTCCCTCAACAATGAGAACTTCAGCTGGTTTCCTTTCTTCTGCAGCTAGAAAGTAAAGCAAATAAACAAGAGAGATAAGGTACAGCATGAAACAAAATACAGGTGAAAAAATTTAAATCAGGAAAAAACTGAAGAAGATAGTTCCTATTTAGGGCCTGAAACTGTCTCATTTCTGAAAACAAATATCTACTTCTTAGGAAGCAATTTGGCACAGATTAAGTAAAGTATATTAGGTTTAAAATCAGAGAGATTTGGATTTGAGTTCCAGTACTACCAATTAATTAACTTCTTCGAGTCTCAGTATCTGTATCCATTAAACACGGATAGCAATATGTATCTTTTAGGGTTGTTGTTAACGATAGAGATAATGATTACACTGTCTATCCTATAGGTCTGGCACATGGTAAATGAAGAGTAAGTAGAAAGAAAATAATGTCAGTAGTTTGGAAAGACAGAACTAGCATTTCAACTGGTTGTCTTTATTACAATTCTTAAAATACAAATGAATTCCTATATTCAATGGAGAGATTACATATTTAATTTTTAAGAGTGTTAATCCAGAAGTTACTTTATTTTCAGCATATAGTATTTCTTATCATTATAAAACAAAATTCAGCATGTTAAGGTGAAAAGAAAGGCAGACTGAATTATTGCTCTGAATCAGCCATGGGTAAGTCATGCTTCCCTAAGATTCAAGTCCCCTTTGAGCTCTAAGACATTTGTGAACAAAAAAGGGACTACGTACAAGTTCAGCAAGCAAAAGTAACCTCACAGGGCAATCTGATCATAAAACCTAACTGGGCGGATCATGGTGGGTAGTCATACCTCTCTACATTGCAGAGAAGTGGCATAGCATAGCAGTTAAGAGGGAGAAAGGGCCCGAAAGTCAGTCTGCCTGAATAAATCTGGATCCCATTTCTACCACCTCCTACCTATGTAACCTTAGGCTAGTTGTTTAACCTCTTTGTGCCTCAGTTCCCGTATTTGTTAAATGGGAATACAAACAGTGTCTCTCTGGCTCGTGGACCTATAAATGAGATAGCAATGTAAAGTGCTTAGAACAAACTGTCTAGTAAGCACTCAGTATTAACTGCTATCCATTAGACTTCCTTTCCCCAATACCTAGCCAAGCAGTTAGCAACTCAGTAAATGGATGATGGATGAATAATAACACCAAGGATCTTTAACTTGGTTAGAACTAGTAAAATATTAATGGACTTCTAATAGTATAGGTTTTCTTCTCACAGGAGTTAAAAAAAAAAGACTGGGACAGGTGCAGGGTATGTAGAGAAACCTCCTACTGTCAGTATCTTCAATTGAGGAAGTGAAAATAAATACTAGTTCACTTTGCAGGAAACATATGTGGTTAATTCAATCACTGTATGCCATTTTAATTGAAAAATCATTATGGTGGCGTGACAGTGGACTGCAAAACTGAGCTGTTCAGGGACAGAAAACATGTCTCTGTCATCTAATACAGCACCTCACACAGTGGAAAGTCAATCAAATAAGCTTGAAAAAGATGAGTGATAAATCTCATAATTTTAAATTTGTTATTTGGAATGATCAGAGTGTTTTCTTTTTGCTTTGCTGATATCATACAATTAACAAAAACTGTGACCACCACCCAACACTGTTATCTACTAAAAATGGTTATTAAATAGCAGAAATTTACTTAATTCCTTCAATTCCTCTCTCTGCCCTATATGAATTAATCAGTTTTACACCTGTTTAAAACCCTTGTCTCTTGTCACAGTGGTGGAAGAGAGAGCCTCTCTCTTGAACTCTCGATTCAATTCCAAGGGACCTGCCCCATAATCACTTTGTCACTCTTATCCTAAATTAATCTCCTTCCTTTTCCTGTTAAACATAAAAATATAATTCAGCTTCTCCTACTTTAAAACACTTCTCCCAACTCCCTGAGTGGACTAAGGTAACAATCTAATTTCTCTTATGTCTCTAGCTGCCACTTCACTCACTTTCCCTTAACAGCCAAACTTGTTGAAAAAACAGGCTACACTTGTCTACCCTTCCTCACCCTTAGAGTTACTTAGCACAGACCTACAATCTAACTAACACTCTACTGAATTACTAAGATTGCAAATGATCACCTACGTGTGTAGGAGTCATTATCTGTATTTCACTCAGTCTCTCTCGTAGTGCAATTGCATTTTGTGCAATATGAAGTATATAATTTAAAAAATACGTCTATGTCAAAATATTAATTTTCATTAAATGCATAAAATTTGAAAATGAAACTGCCTCCTCCATTAAAAATATTCAAGGACTTCATAATTTCAAATCTGGTGTTACAAGATGAGTTGTATATAAGTTTTATTATTGTCACATGACAACTTCACTTTACTGGTATATAAAAATATCTCTCAAACATTGCTAATCTTTCATATGAAAAATAACTGGTATTTGATACCAATGACAATTCTCTTCTTGAAGCTAATTTTTTGATTTCTATGTTCTTCTGGATTTCTTCCTACTTCTCTGGCCCTTCCTTCTAAGACTCCTTCATAGTTTTGTTCTTCTAGTTTTCATGTCATACTATATTACTTGCTAATAATATTGTGTCTAATATGATTGCTAATACATATTTTTTTCATTAGACTTAGCCCTTTTAAATTAGAATTATAACTGCTATTCTGTCTCAATATCTGACATGGAAGTTTACTAGTGTTCAATGAAGGAACACATGTCTCTAAATAATATGGTACAGAGATTGAGAACGTAGCTATGAAATTATAAAGCTGTGACCTCCACCCAACACTGTTATCTACTAAAAATGGCCACTAGATAGCAGAAATTTACTTAATTCCTTCAATTCCTCTCTCTGCCCTTTAATGGAAATAAATGTTAATGGAAATAAACATTCTAACTCAACTTTGAAAAGCCAAGAAATGTGATTTTAAATTTCAGTGCATCACATTTGCACAAAATTCCTTAACCCTTCAAAGCCTCATGCTACCTCACTGTTAAACAAGGTAACAATACCGTGTTTCCCCAAAAATAAGACCTACCCCAAAAATAAGCCCCAGTTAAAGACCGTCAGCCAGAGGGATGCATTTAGTACGTTATGACGATGTTCCAGAAGACAACATGACTATATTTGAATAAATATAGATTGTTGTACATGAAAAAATAAGACAGTCCCCTGAAAATAGGCCCTGATGCGTCTTTTGGAGCAAAAATTAATGTAAGACCCGGTCTTATTTTCAGGGAAACATAGCAGTATCTTCCTCATAGATCGTTGAGAGGATAAACTGGGGTGATGCATATAAAGCACCTGGTCCAGGGTCTAAAGCACTTGGTCCAGGGTCTGGAATATGATTAACAATCAATAAATATCTGAAATTAATATTATAAATTACCATACATACTTTTCCAGTCAACTAGTTACTAACTGAGAGTATTAGTTCCAGGCTTTTAAAGAGGCATTGTCAATTAAAGAAATATTAAGCATTCTTACAAAATTAATAAATAATATTAAATTGGAAGAGTGTGTGAAAAAATACACATACCCCCTGATTTTTTTTCAGGTAAAGCAATCTTTCCATCTGATATAGAATCAACAAGATCCTGAAATTCTGCAGGAACATCAGCTTGTTTCCAGCGCTCATTGTCTAAGAGGAGGCTATTCAAAGGTAAAAAGAAAAAAAGATACACTTTAATAATATTTCAACACCATCTTCCTTGCTTGAAGAAAAAGGGAAGAGCTGAGTAAGTATATAAGACTTTTGTTATGTCATTTAATAATAAAGACTACATGTATCTTAGTTAAATTC
The DNA here is from genome assembly GCF_004115265.2 of Rhinolophus ferrumequinum. Classification (NCBI taxonomy): domain Eukaryota; kingdom Metazoa; phylum Chordata; class Mammalia; order Chiroptera; family Rhinolophidae; genus Rhinolophus; species Rhinolophus ferrumequinum. The sequence continues at coordinate 25,904,838 of NC_046296.1, read as the reverse complement.
AAACAGCACATGCAATACAAGACACTGAGTTTTTAAACAGTAATGGCCATCAGCTATTATTAGTACATAAGATTTAAAAATACTGAATACCTTAATAAATTGAAATCATTCATAAACGCTATGAATACTTGCAGAAAATATTTCTCTTTTTATATCTCTAGGACTAACAAAGAAGAGTGGTGAAACATAATAAACTTCACTTTGAGTGGGAAAGGAAAGGTAATCTATTGAGGATATTCCTGGTAAATACGTTAATAGAAATAAACATTCTAACTCCACTTTGAAAAGCCAAGAAATGTAATTTTAATTCTACAATCTGCCTTTAATTAAAAAGAAAAAAACTTGTCAGGGATTTTCGTTGGCCAATCAATAAAGTTTCTTCTTTTAAATATAATTGTGTTTTGCAAAGAAAAAGAAAAAAATTAAGAACAGAATGGACATGGTAATGATACCTGAGCTTGGTTTTTCTCTCTTCATGAAACCTGTTTACAAATTTATTAGCTTGGCTCTGAAGTGCTCCAAGTAATGACATGCTTTTTCTTCCACAGATCTGTTCAGTGTCTAAAATGAATGTTTCCATTAATCTAGAAAGTGTTATGAATTCCGTGGAATTTAGCTTCTCAAGAAAACCATCCTAAATTTTAAAGATAACACAAAAATCATGACAGAATTAGTAGAACACCAAATATGGATGTGCTATAAAACCAACTCAGTTTAACAAATATTAATATTAATTGTACTATTTTTATGATATATAATTATATTAATTCATAAAAATGATTTGAAAATCATTTTTAACAAAACTTTCCAATACTTTAGTCCCACATAGTGACCATAAAAAGCTTAGAATGTCTAAATTTTATAATACACTAGCTCAAATAAATTCAATTAATTTCATAAAAATCTTACAATACTGGAGTTCAACTAATTTTATTAATAAATTGTTTGGCTGATTATACACACACATATAAAACAGCATTAATTTAAAATTAATTAAGGTATTATATTTCAAAATAAATCTTCTAATCATGTATTTAAAAAGAGTACTTGAACAAGTTTTCCTATTTCTTTTATTTGGATTATTTTAACATCTTCCAAATAGACCACACCAGTACCATTAACCTCAACTTATTAAGTGGTAAAAATATAATATGCATGATAGGAAACATAGGGATATAAGCAAGGATATGATTCCAGATCTTCAAAATAATTACACTATGTATGTATAAAATATCTAAAGCTTTATCAAAACAACTAACCTTTGCTCTTGACATGAGAAATTTGACAGCTCGATCATGGCATATATCTGAGGCACTATACAATAACTCCTGGATATTATTTGCCAGCTTTCCTAGTTCTAAGTCAGTTAATTTCATGTCTTCGTTCACCCTGAAAATGATAAAGAGATTAAGTCAGGATAGTTTGTGAACACATTGTTCTACATAGTTGACATATCAATAAAAAACAAAAAGCTGTAAATTCACTTTTGAGGAAAAAAATCTGTAATGGATCAAATACTTCTTTTGTGGTGAAGCATCACTTAAACAAGCCCAGATAATACAAATGTATTTTACCCTAATCTTATATGAGAATAATTTTCTCTTTCTGCTGTGGTATTTTTAATACTTAGTTCAGACTCTGATTAAACAAAAATGCTGCAAAAACTAAGTAAAAAAAATTCTAGTTAGGTACAAGGTTATAGCTGTGGTAGTTTGTGCACAGGTGACCAGGATGACATAGTGGAAGGAAGAAGAAGGAATGAACGTTATTTCATGACAAACAGGCCCTCCTTTTACTGACAATTATGAATGATTGTTAACATTCAGTTTAATTGAACTAACATCTTCTGAGCATTTATTGCATTTATTGTAGAGAGATATAACAGGTCACTGTCCTCAAGAAACTTACACTTGAACAGGAATATTTGTAAGATGTAATGTATTTTTTTCCAGTTTTCAGAAGGAAATGTAGAGACTTTTATACATTTTTTCCCCCTGGGCATATATAAAGACCACTGATTCCATGCTAATAATTTTAGTGTTACCATGAACCAAGTTAAGTGCCTTAGCATCATTTTTCTCCCATTCAGTGGAATTAAAATAAGTTTCAAAGATATTACAAAGCAGCTCTGATGTTTAATTTGAGGCAAACCACTACTCTAACTGGGTGAAGGTATTAAAGAAAGTTATTTCCTGCTATCCTTCAAAATTATAATATTACTAACTATATTTACTAATGCTTTAAAATAATAGAGGGATTAATATTCTTCAAGTACTCCCAGAGAAAGTAATTTGTTTGGTTCTCACACTCTGAGGCAGGTAGGTAAATATCTATTTTACAGATGAGGACACTGAATCTTTGAAAGTTTAAGTAACCTTCCCAAAGGCACAAAATTAAGAGGGTGGGACTAGAATCCAGAATTAGTCAAATTTTATTTCTAATCTGCTAAACTTTCTCAACTCTAACACTTACTTCTATATAGATGATTCAGTACTATTTCAGTACCTGCTCCCACAAAACTGTGCTTAAATTTCAAAGTTCAAATTTACTATTAAAATAAAATTATATTTTCTACAGGATTTCTAAAATTTGTCCCAATGTAACAGAATGAATTTGGAACTCCTGACAATATAGTACCAATTCACAAAGATATAAACAGAAAATAGAAAAAAAATAAAAACTAACAAGTCTTTAAAAAAGCAGAGTGATAATTTAAAATGCTGGGAAGTTTGGTTTTTAAAAAATCACGTATTTAATTGTGATTTTGCTGTTTAAAAAGATTTTTAATTTTAAGTCTTAATTGGATCCTTTTCATGCGAACAGGAAAAAACATCACAAGTATGTTTCTGGGTATATGTACAAAACAACTGAAAGCAGGATCTCAAAGAGTTATTTGCACACCCATGTTCAAGTAGTAGCACTAGTCACAATAACCAAGAGATGGAAGCAGCCCAAGCGCCACTGACGGATGAAGGGATAAACAAAATGTGGTCTATACATACAATGACATCTTATTCTGCATTAAAAAGTTAAGGAAATTCTGACATGCTACGACATGGTTGAACCTTGAAGACATTATGCTAAGTGAAATAAGCCAGACGCAAGAGGACAAATACTGTACGATTCCACTTCTATGAAGTACCTGGAGTGGCCCAACTGCTGGAGACAGAAAGAAGGGTAGTTGCCAGAGGATGGGTGAAGGAAGAAATGAGGAGTTGGTAGGTAGAATTTCACTTTTGAGACATGAGAAAGTTCTAGAGATTGGTTGTATAACAATGTGCATATAGTATTTACCACTACTGGGTTGTACACTGAGAAAAGGTTAAGAAGGTAAATTTTATGTTTTTTACCACAATGTAAAATAAATTTTGGCCTTAAAAAACAAACAAACCACAAAACTTTCTAACGCATACCATTATTATTCCTTTCCCATTTCCTGCCTGGGAAATTATTTCCTCTTTTGTGCCCTTATTTACAGTGCAATAAACTTACAAAATTGTAGATTATTTTGATAATGTAATACAAAATAAGGAAAATCTACCGCTAACAAGGATAAAATGTCAGACATCATTTTTGCATGTGCTGCATCCATGACACAATTATATACTCAAAAACATTTAATATAGGAATAGCCAGAGCCCTTGCAAGAAACAACTAGTTAGGGTCACATGTATAAATATACTTAATTAATTCATTGCCCCCTTGGGCTGCGTAGTTCCCAGACATTTATGTGCCAGTGGAACTTAGGAGGAGCCATCTGTAAAACCTGTTACCATGCTGGAGCATGTAATTGGGGAAAGCCAGGGAAGCTTCAAAGTGTCAAGTGAGCCACAATAGAGGTGGGAGGGGAGGAATATAGATTATGAGACCACAGCTGATTCAAAGGAATCTCAAATGGTATAGCAGACTGTTCGCTATCTCTCTTCTGCCACAATAGTTTCAGCTGGCAAATAGTCAACAAGCTAGACTTTATTTCTCAAGCCTCCCTTACAGCTAGATATAGTCATGTGATAATATTCTGACCACCAAGATGTGGGTGGAAGTAAAAAGTACAAAATGTGGATTGTACTCTTAAAAAGAAAGAAAGGATAAAATATAAACAAATCTATATATACGCAACAGAGAACTAATGTAAAATCTATATGAATTTGCAGCAGTCCAAGAATAATCCAGGCAATCTTGGAAGAATAAAAGGTAGGAGAAATTATTCTACCAGATATTGAGACTAATTCAAAAGCTATAGTAACTAAGACAATTTTACTTAAAGATAGTGGTGCAAAGACAGAAGATGAACAAAATAGAGTCTAGAAACAGACTCACACATATATTAATATTTGACTTAAGGCAAAAGTGGCACTACAGCAGTGAGTAAGATAAATTTTTTCAACTAATGATGTGAAGTCAGAAAGATCTCTATGTGGGGAAAATAGAAAACAATCACATACTATACACAAAAATCAATTCCAGATGGACTGCCAATCTAAATGTGAAAGATAACATGAGAGAATATCATCAAGGCCTTAGCGTAGGGAAAGATTTTTTTAAATAGGACACAAAAATAGCACAAACCATAAAGGAAAAGAATGAATCGTAGAATTATGTTAAAATTCAAAATTTTTGTTCACCAAAAACACCAATAAGAGATTGAAAAGTCAACTCATAGAGTGGGAGAAGATATTGGCAATATGTACAACTGACAAAGGGCTTGTATTGAGACTACATAAAGAACTCCCATAAATCAGTAAGAAATAAAAGACAAACCAATAGAGAAGTGAGCAAAGGACTTGAAGAGGCACCTCACAGGAGAGGCTCTCCAAACAGTTAATGAATACATGAAAAATGTTCTTTTACCAAACATCAGGGAAATAAAAACCAAACAACTAGACCTACAAAATACCCACCAGAATGGCTAACAAATAAAAGACTAACAATACCAAGAGTGAATGAAGATGTAGTGACAGGAACTCTTCCATACTACTGATCAGATTGTAAATTGAGTACAATCACTTTGGGAAACTGGCATTAGTTAAACTGACCATTCATATACCTTATTCATTCCGAGCTATAAACAGAAATATTTATAACATGTGCACCAAAAATATCTACAAGAATGTTTACAACAATCAAAATGGAAATAACCCAAATTTCATCACCAGTAGAAGGAATACATTGTGATGTAATCAGAAAGTAGAATCTCTGTACACAAATAAACTACTGCTACCTACATGCAAGAACTTAGAAAAATATCACAAACATAATGTTGAATGAAAAAAACCAGACACAAAAGAACGTGGTTTCATTTCACTTCAAAGTCTAAAAACTGGAAAAACCAATAATCTGGGAATTGGTGGAGTGACAGAGTAGTGACAAAAGGGGCTTCCAGAGAGCTGACAATGTTCTTGACCTGGGTGGTGATTACACCAGTGTATTCACTGTGTCGTAATTAATTGAGCTGAAAGCTTACAACTGACACACTGTCCTATACGTGCATTATACTGTAATTAAAAAGTTAAAACAAAAAAGTAATTTGGGTACTAGACCTTTGCCCTCTCCTTTCTGCTGCTAGGGATGCAGATGAGATGATAAAAGCTGGAGCAGCCTCCTTGGACAAAGATGGAAGCTACACAGTGAGGACAGTAGAGCTGCTGTCTCAGCTCTGCACCTCCTACCTCTGAATGGTTACGAGAGAAACATAATTCTATATCGTTTATAGAGGTTTTAACAACTCTTTTAATCGTAGTTTTAGACTGCATCTTAACCAGTAAATGTGGAAATATTAGCCTGAACAGAGAAAAAATATTTTTATTAATATGTAGTTCAGTGTTTGTTTTCATGGGGAGGGGAAGTGGTATAGCTGACTTTATAAGCTCCTGAGCCATAAACTGACTTATGTAAAAATGAACAAAAATACTGAGTTCTTATTTTTCTTAATAATAACTAAATCCAAACTATATTCTTGGACCAGAGAGACTTTATTGGCTGTTTTGTTTTCATTCTTTCTATACAAATTACTGGGAAAACTGGTGGACTTTGAATGGGGGTTTGTGAATTAGATGGTAATAATGTATCAATGTTTCCTTGATTTTAATTGGTATACTGTGGTTATTTAAGAGAGTATTATTGTATTTACGAAATATACACTGAAGTTTTTTGGGATAATGGGACATCAAATCTGCAATCTATTGTCAAATGATTCATAAAAAATACTAACATGACAGACAAAGAAGGAAAGAGAAGAAGGGAGAGAGGGACAGTAAAAAAGGGAGGACGGAAGAAAAGGGCAATGTGGTAAACTGCTAAAAACTGGGGAATCAAACAAGGACATCTGAGAGTGTTTTGAACTATTCTGGCAACTTTTCTGTAAATTTGAAATTATTTCAAAATAAGAAGTTTTTAAAATTAATGTTTAAAAAGATAATGTGATCCACTTGGAAATTCATGCCTTCGAAAAACCAAAAATAGTGAAACAGATATTCACTATATACAAAATACAAAGGTGACATAGTAAAAGGAAAAAAAATAACCAAGGTAATACTGACCTAAGTTCCAAGACAAGTTCTGCCACTAGTGACCTTAAATAAGTCATCTAAACTCTGAAATGAGTTGGAGGAAATGAGTTTAGATGGCATTTAATTAAATGGTTTCTTTCTAGCCTTCAAATTCTATAATTCTCTGGCAGCCTTTTGGCTCAGTTGGTTAGAGCACAGTGCTCATTAACACCAACGTTGCTGGTTCGATTCCCACATGAGCCAGTGAGCTGCGCCCTCCACAAGTAGATTGAAAAAACTGCTTGACTTGGAGCTGATGGGTCCTGGAAAAACACTGTTCCCCAATAAAAATTTAAAAAAAAAAAAATTCTGCAATTCTCGATTACTTCTGATGATGACCTCCTTATCTTGCATACATTTTAAAAAAGATACGTTTCATAAAATTAATTTTTTGTGTTACATTCCAAGACCAAAGTTTACGTGGTTTTTCAGTAAACTGAATAATCAATCTTACTGAAAACACCAATAAGACAACTGAAAAATCTTGTTAAGTTGGCAGCAGTTACTATACTCACATAATGTCCACACCTCCTGCAATAGCAGATGATGATGTCTGATCTTTGCTGGATGAAGAATCAGTAGTACATTCTGGTTCGGATACCGAATCACTGCTGCAGGGCTCGCTATTTGGAGATGCATTTCTTTGAGAGGTAGCATCAATTGCTATAGGTGTTAATTCACTCTCACTGAATGCATCACTTATAAACATGCCTTCATGGATTAAATAAGCCACCTCTGTGTCTAGTGAAGTATCTTTTGTTGCATTCTTCTGTTGTGAAATCTCCTCCAATTCTCTAGTTCTTTGGTTTTTGTCAAGAACTGAGAGAACAACGCTGTGAATGATATTTAATGTTGCCTATAAGAAAAGAGGATACATTTTTAAAGGATTTAAAATATCTTGCACCTAAAGTTCCCAAAAGTGAATTCTGTGTATGTATTTTTGAGCATCTTATAAATGAGTCAAGGTCATACATATCAGAATTTTTGTCAATCTTTTATTACACAGTAAAGGTGACTTGTGAAAAAGAACTGCTCAAGACAAATGGGTTCCCTAAAGCTTAAGAATAGAGTTCTGTATTTTAATTTTGTAAATGGAAATCTCCCTAAATATAAAAAAAAAGTGAAAACATGACCTAGTTATTGAGTAATTTACAGATACAAATTTGCTATTTATCACTATCAATGGGTGCTTAACGTTTTGGGAGAAGTCTAAATTAAGTACAGTGAATCACATTTTACAAAACTTTTCCCATTATGACTGGAGAGCTTATACATGTGACTTAGCATTCCCCAAATGTCAATAAGGAAAAGTCATGTCACAGATAAGTACCAAAGCCCCCCAGACCATTTTAACATGATACTCAGAAGATGCCAGGAATTTTAATTAGCGCATACAATACAATACTGACATCTAATAATTCAAAGAACATCTAATTTCACAAATAGCCTATTATACTCAATGCCTAATGACTCTCTTATTAAAACATAATCCCAACCAACATATATTAGAGTCTGTGACATCTTTTCTTCTGAAAAATGCTGTGTATTTTCTAAAGCTCTTTAGAAAAATTACAAAAACAAAGAAACCGTGTTTTATTCCATTTGATTCTATATATGTTTATAAACCTAGAAAGTTGAGTTAATTTTAGGAATATTCTGGATAAACTGATAATCACATGAGCTTACCTTAACTCTCTGTAGAAAAACTGTAAACTTAGAGAAAATATCCTTCAGCAGATCAAACCACTGAGGAAAATTCAACATTCTCATCTGATCTGCAAGCCTAGATTAAAAAAAACAATTCAAACAAAAGTGATTGTCTTTGGGCCAATATGATAAATGATATAAATCTACAAATTGGAGGAAACTGTACTAAATACTATCTAGTAACAGAAGAATAATGCAATTTCATCTAGAAACCTAACTAACATTATAAAACTGAGTTGAAGAGGTCAATTACCGAACAACTCCTCCTTATTTAAATATCTCTAAGACTAGTCAAGTATACTCACTTATGAATCTTACATAATAATTCCATGAGAACATGATTCATGAACATTGGATGATAAGCCATACAGAAATAAACTAATTTGGGTTAAAGGTGGAGAAGACATATTCTGGAATAACTACAAATAGGAACATAACACCTCCCTTAATAAACTTAATAATCTACTTTTCTAATAACAAACTAAAAAGTACTTTTCCATGTATGAAAGGTAATATGGCATAGAGGGTAAGAACAAGAGCTCTTGGGCCACACTGCCTTGGTTCAAGTTCCAGCCTTGCCATTTTACTAGTTAAGTGACTCCAGACAAAGTAACTTAATTCCTCCATGCTCTTTCTCATCTTAACATGGGGAAAGTAATAGAACTTATCTTACATGGTTGCTGTGAATATTAACTGAATTAATAGGAAGTACTTAGAACAACTCATAGTGCATAAAAAAGCACTATGTAAGTATTCACTAACATCATATTAGCATACAAATATTACACATATAATATATACTAGATATAATATGTCATATTAATTATAATATTATATTAGTATAATATATAGTAAAACTAATTATAATATTAGTATAATATAGAGGGTGCCAAAAAAATGTATACACATTTTAAGAAAGGAAAAGTGTACTAAAATTCAATATATACGAATAACAAAAGATGAATACAAGTCACGTTTGACTTCTGCAATTATAAGAAGTGTTCAAAGTGGTTACCATCAGCGTCCAGACAATTCTGATTACAGAGAACTACTGCTTGAGCAACGCTGACAAAAGTGTCCACTTGTAGACATTGGTACCCCCGGTATATAGTATAGCCAACATTTTTTGAGCTGACATCAACCAATAACTTCAAGATTAAAAAATTAATGCAAAATAGAATTCCATAAAGATATTTTATAGTACTAAAATGACTTATTATTCTAAACTTTTAATGAATGCTACTGCAGCTAAGAGTTTATTTTCCAAAGATACGCCTATACTTGAGATACAGCAAGTTCTCTGAGAAAATACCCTGGGGAAGAAAAACTTTAAAAATAACTGACTCTCTTGTCCATAGGGCTTTTGATAGAGTCCCAATAACTTAATTTTTCCAACTACTGAGTGATTCCTGCATTATTAGGGTTGCTTCACCTAATTCTGAAACTGAGTTTTCACTAGGTAATAGTGTGGAAATTAAAACTCCACAATCCTCATTCTGAGCCTGGCCGAGAGAAGTTTCACAGTTGTCCATATTGCTATTCATATCTTAAGCCAGTTAATAAAATTTACATATCTATATGAATGAGAAATTAATAATCATAAAACATTTATCACTATTCTCAAAATAAAAGAATAGGGATTTCAAGGGTGAAAACAAAAAATTACAGACATAGGCAATTCAAAATTATGTACTCAAACTTCTCAAAACCTATTAGAAGTTGGTTTTGAATTATTTGGCTAAATAATTTAAATTTAACACTACTATTCCTCTGAAATGGATTGTCTTCAATTTCCCCCCTCCATATCTACATTGTATCTGCTCTACCCTCTCTCTGCTCGGGGAGGCTGATGTGCTGGGCTTGGCCAATGAGGAGTCTCTATAAAAGACTGGAAGGAGAAAAGGTACTTACAACTCCATCTACTTCCCTGAGGGGTTGTTGCCTCAGGATGGCCGCCTCCCCCCAGTGAAGACTCCTTGAACTACTGCATTTCTTTCTGTTTCAACTACTACATGTCTTTGTCCTTCTGAATTCTATTAACTGCTCTCTTCCCTTGTCTGTGTCACCTTTTCTCTGACTGATAACCCCCAACCGAATGTTTATACTTACTTCATAACCGCATCTGTATCTATTTCTTCTATTTGTGAAACCTTGTTAATCACACACTGCAAAATTTAAGAAAAAAATATGATTAATGTGAATTCTAAGTGCTACATTGTTCATTTGTATATTAAAAAGGACCTCAATGAGCTAGAAAGTAAAAAATTAATATTTAAAAAAGTATTTATATTTGGAAAATACATCTAAAAATAAAATAAAAAGGGCCTCAATGACTCATAATTCTTTTACCAGACTTCCCTGGTGTCTCTTATACATACCTCAAGGTGTTTAAAAAACGGCATCATCACCCTTATCCTATTAAAAAATTATTCCAGGGTAGCTTGAACTACTACTAAAATCTACTAAAATCTCCTACTATTTAAAATTGTTCAAAACATAAAAAAAAGAAAAGAAAAAACAGAACTATAATAGGAATGAGACATAAGCCCCACATTAAAATTCTAAAAGAAATACGATGAATTTCTATATATTAATTTTGTACCATGCTACTTTACTGAATTCTTTTATTAATTCCATTAACTTTTTGGTGGATTCTTGAGTTTTCTATATATAGTATCATGTCATCTGCAAATAGTTTCACTTCTTCTTTTCCAATCTGGATGCTTTTTATTTATTTTTATTGTCTGACTGCTATGGCTAGAACTTCCAGTACCATGTTAATAACAGTGGGGAAAGTGGGCATCCTCGTCTTGTTCCTGATCTTAGAGGAAAAGCTCTCAGGTTTTCACCATTGAGTATGATGTTAGCTGTGGGTCTGACATATACAGCTTTTATCAAGTTGAGGTAAGTTCCTTTTATACCCACTTTGTTGAGAGTTTTTATCATAAATGGGTGTTGAATTTTGTCAAATGCTTTTTCTGCATCTATTGACATAATCATATTATTTTTATCCTTGGTTTTGTTAATGGATGAATCATACTGCTTTTGAGATTTGGAACCACCCTTGTATCACTGGTATAAATCCCACTTGATCATGGTGTAAAATCCTTTTAATGTACTGTTGAATTTAGTTTGCTAGTATTTTGTTGAGAATTTTGGCATGTGTTCACCGGGTATGCTGACAGATGAATGGATAAAGGAGATGTGGTATGTATACAATGGAATATTACACAGCAACGAAAAAGAATGAATCTTCCCATTGCAACAGCATGGATGGATCTAGAGCAGGGGTGTCCAAACTGCAGCCTGTGGGCCAACTGCGGCTCGTGATCCATTTTTATTGGCCCGCAGCAAATTCTAAAAATATATTTAGTTTACTTAAATAAACCAGGTGAGGCAATACGTACTTCACCTCGAGTGAGTGGCCCGGCTATTTGTGTATTTTACTACATATGGCCCTTGGTGAAAAACGTTGAAAAAAGTTTGGACACCCCTGATCTACAGGATCATATGCTACGTGAAATCAGTCAGGCAGAGAAAACACAAGTCCTGTACGGTTTTACTTATATGTGGAATCTAAAAAAACAAAACGAACGAACAAACAAAACAAAACCAGATTCATAGAAACAGAGACCAATGGGATAGTTACCAGAAGGGTAAGAGGATGGGTGAAAAGGAGGAGGGAGATATAGTCAATAATATTGTGATAAGTTTGCACGGTGACAGATGATTACTAGAATTAGTGGGGTTATTACATTGCAAGGTATAAAAATGTCTAACTGCTATATTGTACACCTGAAATGAATATAACCAATATACTACTGTAATTTCAAAAGAAATTCATTTTGGAGGTTACAGTTCTTTTCAATACATGCCACAGTTTAAAGTTAAAATAAATAAATGCTTAGACTTCATATTAACTCTGGGAATTAAAACAGCATTTAAAAAAAACGTATTTAAAAGTATAATATAGAGAAAATTGTACAAGTTATGTTTATAGCTCAATAATTTTTCACAGTGGAATAGACCTGTGTAACCAGAACTCAGATCATAAAACTGAACACTGCCAGTAAGCCACTCTCCTGCTCCCCGCCTAGTAACTATTTTCAAAAGACACTACTATCCTGATTTCTCATACCATAGATTAATTTTGCCATGTCTGAATTATACATAAGTGGAATCATACAGTGTATACTCCTTTGTGTCTGGTTTCTTTAGTTCCCCAGTATGTATGTGATATTCATCCATGCTGTTCCATGTAATTTATTCATTCTCACTGCTGTATAGTATTCAACTGTATAATTATACTAGAGTTCTATTTATCTTTTCTACTTATAATAGAATTTGGGTTTTTCCAGTTTTTTTATTAGAAATAGTGCTGCCATAAAATTCTTATGTTGTCTTTGGTGAGCTTATATGTGCATTTCTGTCAGGTAAATACCTTTGCAGTAGAATTGCTGAGTGATCATATATGTGTATATTTAGCACTAGTAGTTATTTACAACAATTTCTGAAAGAGGTTTAAACAATTTTAAAATAGTGTTTCAGTCAGTGTTAAAAAGAGGTAAAAGATGGGGTGATTATCTTTTTTTTTTCGTTTACTTTATTTAAACATGAAAAACTCAGTAATGTGCATTCAACTGATGATCAATTAAGACTAATAAACACATTTAAAATGGTTCTATTTCATATATAGAAAAACTGAAGTTCCATGAATAAGTTTTATCTTAGTAAAAAACGTCAAAACAAAGATTATGGAAGACTTAAAAACACATGGATTTTAGTTTACAATCATGATTTCTTAGAGATTAGGGTAAACTGAAATTAATATTTATCTACTGCTGGTGACAGTATACAATGTGATCAAAAAATATGGTGAATGTTTAAATACAAAAATGCTTTACAGTAAAAGACACAATGCCATTAATCCTCCTCAAAACACTACCCCTCATTTCGAAAACACTTATCTCATCATTCATGCCACTTTCTGAAGCGGTTCTGGAAGTCCTTTTTCATGTATGTCTTTAGTTGTGCTGTCATGGCTGCCTCAATGTCCTGAATCATTTTGACTTTGGGGAAGAGCCAGAAGTCCCAGAAGTCACGAGGTGTCAGATCCAGTGAATAAGGTGGATGAGGACAAACCGTAATGTTTGACAGAAACTGCCATATACCAGAAGCGATGTGTGACACGGAGCATTGTCATGATGGAAGATGACTTACGGCACACTTTAAAACACACCTTCTCTCCACCATAGCACACACCCAACTGAATACACGAAACAAGTTGAAACTTGTCACACACTGTTACTGAGGTTCAACATGCCACTTCCCATATTGAAGATCCCTGCCTTTCCGTTGGATGGCAATCGGCAGCAGCATTCACCGTGTTTTGTGATCACAACGGAGAGGCTCCATGTCACACATTGTTTCTGGTACGGCAATTTCTGTCAAATAAAAACATCATGGTGTGTCCTCATCCACCTTATTCACCAGATCCGATACCATGTGACTTTTGGGTCTTCCCCAAAGTCAAAACGACCATGAAAGGTAAACGCTTTGAATCGATTCAGGACATCGTGGCAAAGGAAAGGTTTAACTAACATAATGTTTATGGAATTTTATACAACCATTAAAAATGTTTCTGAAGGCTTACTTAATGAGAAAATGCTTGTTTCTAACTGAAATATATGTACAAGTCAAAATAATATATACAGTATGATAGCAACAATGAAAAGCATCAGTAACAATTTACACTTAAAAGTATTAAATGATAATCTTTTGGCTGAGAGGGCTATGTTTTTCTTCTATTTTTCTATATTTTTAAATAAATGAGAAAATATTACTATTACACTATATATATATTATTTCTAGGATCATGTAAAAATAAACTTCACAAAATATTCTAGACCAAAATATATCAAATAAAAAATGTATAATTACCTGTTTAATGATATTCTTTGCCGTAATAATCATTTCTTCACTATAGATTTCTAAAAAATTAAGTTTTCTTTGTTTTAAAAGTCCAAATACAAGAGATATTAATCTTTCCTATTAAAATAAAAGAAGAGTATGTAACTTCATACTTTAAAGATAAAATAATCTCAGAGGTAGAAATGTTCAACATCAAGGGTTTTATTGTTTGATCCTCAGAACTCTATCCTGCATGTGGTATTTTCTAGAAGCCTACAAAAACCCCTACCACAACCATCTTGTCATCAGATTTTTGGAGTCAGTGTTATAAAACAGGTAAATCCTATTTCACTACAGTGGATCAAATGAAGTTGGTTTGATCAAAATAATCAAACCAGCAAAATAATGTAAGAGTATATTCGGCCTAGTTTCAACAAGTGGCTAGAAAGTATCCTTCTCAAACCCTGATGATCAATAAATAGCTGGTGAGCCCTGTGCTTTTTAATTAGTATAGAAGACTAAAGTGATGACCTGGACGATTCTAGGGGGAATTAACTGCTTACAGGTACAAATCTCTCTTAACTACTTAGGCTGCTATCAGGGCTTTTGGATTCACTAGTTCTTGCCAGTAATCAGCATTAAGAAGTTACCAGACAAGTGAAGTCTGTATATGATGTTATTTGTGTATGTATATGCATAAACTATGTTCATAATAGGTGCTCCGTGAATGTGAATGACTGATAAGTTACCATATAATAATGATCACTTTTTTAAAAGACATACTCTAGTACATGCATATACATGGATATACATTAATTCATCCTATATCTGTGTTTTGAACCTGGTTTGTAATCTATATAAAGACCTCATTTTAACTCCAATTTCTAATTAAGCTATAAAATTATTTTATTCTCTAATTTCACAGGATAATGAGAAATTACGAGTATCATGCTTGCTAAAATCATAGTTAGTGAAAGGCTTCATAGGTCTGATAGAGCTTGAAATTTAATGTAATTCTGTTCACTACAATCTGAGTAGAATGTGTTCTAAACTAAGGATGTTAGGAATTAACACTAAGCAATGACATCAATTTAATTCCACAGTTCAAAACACATACCTCTTCTAAAATTTGACAATCATCTTCCAGCGGTCTATTTAAGTCACTGTGAGAGTAAGTAGAAAATTCTGCAATCATCATTTTATCTATCAGCTTTTCTAACTCACAAAGCTGTGATCCCAAATGCCTACAAAGGAAGAAGAAAATGTTACATATAGTCACTAAACATCCAAATTCACTCCACAATTAAGGGAACTAGTAGGCAAAACCTTTCTATCTGACAGTACTTGTGCAATAATGTGATGTTTTAATAAATGTAGTCCTTTAACTTAATAAAAATAACTGCAATAGTTTCAAGTCATCTCCCAAATTCTATTTTTCTCTTTAACCTCCAGTTAAACGTGTTGTAGAAAACCTGGTTCTAGAAATTTCATGACTGCTTTTTTGTCTACTTGTTACAGACAAAATATTCAGGTATTCTAAGTCCTTTCTTCATTAACCATTTACTAAATATCCATGCCAGTAGCTCCTAAGCCATTCATTTATTGCACAAATACAAGGACCTGCTATGTGCCAGGCCCTGCTCTGGGTGCACATACATATCTGAAGGACGATAGGGACTGACTATAGGGACAACCCAATCTCTGTCATCATCAAGTTGGAGTTACTGTGCAACACCCTTCAGGTCATTAAACTGGAAGTCATCAGAACACAAGACTGAAAACGTAACATACTGAACTACAATTTATTCATGAAACTTTTTCTCACAAAATATAATGTTTCTTTTTAATCTACCTCTAATGTTTGCAGATCCTAGCTAGTGTTAAAATGAGAAGGACTCTCTTCTGGGCAGAGTTATGGGGGTGGTGAGGGCAACTATTACTAAAGGGACTTGGAGCTTTTAGAAAAAGCATCCACTGTCCAAATGACAACAATGGTCTCATGTAGTCCCTGCTCTGCAGGGCACCAAGGATGAGCACCTTCGTGTACAAATAAATTTTTGCCAGTCTAAGAGCTTCATAGAAACAATGGGTTGAAGAAACCTAGGTAATCTAGTTGGTCCAAAGTGTTCCAAAAATTAAGTGAAATAGGCCAATGGGAAATCTGTTTATATCCCAGGATAAAAAATTTAAAGCTCTATCTTTGGGGGCAATTTAAAAACATTCATATTTAAATAATTAGAAAACAAACATTTAAAAACATATATACTACATTTACTTGAAAAACCCTTAATGTCAGCAACTGTGTTTACTAAGACAAAATATCGCACATTAAAAAAAATTAGTTTAAACCATGTGAACAGACCCATTGCTTTTCTTTTATAAACAACACATGGTAAGTGGTGTAGTGATAATTTCGAAAAATCTGATGAGGAAAATAATGTATAAATTTGCATTTTGCTATATGAAAATTGTATTTCTTACAGCTAATTAGAAGACTAATAAGGTTCTCATAAATGGCACCAAACAAATTTAGAACATATCCACTAGTACAAACTAAAACATTGCCATAAGGGGAATTTGGCAGTGTCAACCAAAATCACACTGGCAATTAGCCTTTGACCTAGGAATCTCACTTCTTGGAATCAGTCTCAGAGATACACTGGTAAAAATACAAAAGAACATATGTTCACTGCAGCACAGTCAGTAACTGCAAAGGAATGGAAACAACTCAAATGGTGACCAATGAGGGCTAGGAGAATATATCTATCATAAGAGACACTACACACTTTTAAAAGTATTGAGGAATACCAATTAATATGCTATGTACTGCTACAGAGCAGTTTCTCAACCTCTGTTCACTAATGCCCCTCTAAGAAATCTTTTTAGATATTTTTATTCTTAATCATCCTCTTAAAATTTTAATATCATAGATATACTACGTATCTGTTTATGTACTATGGCCCTTTGGAGGGCCACAAACCACTGTAATATGCAAGGCATTTTTTCACCCTTCAAGACCAATTTTTGCCCCCTTCGGGTGATAGTCGCTATTGAGAACGCATACTGTAGAGTGATCTCCAAGGTATACTGTAAGGTGAAAACAGAAAGATGGAAAAAAGTATGTATAGTATGCTAATGCTTACCGAAGATGAGGAAAAGATGGAGAGATGGATGGATAGAGGGAGGGGGTGAATGGATGGATAAATGTAAACTAAAACTTTTTAAAATGGTGACTTATAGGGGTAGCTAGGGAGAAAGGGGACCAGGATAGAAGTTAAATAATAACCTTTGTTTGATAGATTTGACTTTGGAACCATGTAACTACTTAACATATGTGTAAAACATCACATTTTAAAAGATCAATCCTTAACTATCAAAAGGAAATGAACCTAAGTGTGTATCCAGGTAGTGGCAAATCTACACAAAGAGGAATTACAACAAGCGACTTTAAAACATAGTAATTTATCTATTCATCCTCCAAAGGATATATCTAAAGAAAAAGAAATCCTATGTTTGTAATAATGATAGTGTTAGTTCTGAGAGCATTCAATTCATATTATGGGATAAAACAAATGAATAATTATGTTCACATCATTAGGAACCACTGTCTTCAGCTTATTCAAAAGGAGACACATAAGTAAGATTGAAGAAGTAAAAACTCTATAGCTCTGAATTTAAATTGAAACTATCAACATGAACTCAGATTTCTTCTTTATAAAGGGAAATTTATTTTCTAGCTCTGTCCACTACAAAGGCCACTATATTAGCCAGGAACACCTTTGGTGTCCAGACTGTAATTTCCAAATACCATTTCCTACTAAAAGAAACTAGAGCTCCTCAGAGAAATGGCAGATTACAAGTCTGGGGCAAAAAATATAAAATATGAATATCTTGACATAACACAGAGTAAGAAAACAATCAATGATTACTCAGGAATCATATCAAAGGACTCAAGAATGAATGTTAGGAGGTTCCTACAAAAGATAACAATTTGAACATTGATAAAAATAAAAACAGCAAAGAACTTAAACACTTCAAATATATATAAATCCATGTGCTTCTAAAAATATTACACTCATCAGTCACCTTTGGAAGATGCTAGATATTCAATGTATTATTTTAAAAGTGCTAAATACGGGAAAAGAATCTAGAATTTATCCTGCCTATGCTTGTAAGAAATGTCTTTCACAGTTATCAAATAATTGTATGTAGAAATATTGCTTTAATATTCCAGTTACTAAATGAATAAGGAAGTATACAATTAGAATATCATGATTTGGAACCCATAATGAGATGATAAATCTAGGTAATGAACATCAAATGGAGGCTAATGTCACGAAAAGAGAGACACTAGATAAATGCCTCTTGACTGAAATATACACCACTACCTATTAGGTACTCTTGATGAAAAGTAAAACTTAAATCTGGTCAAGCATTTAAATCTAACTACAAGGTTATAGAAATATAGGTTTTTAAAAAATGCAGATTCAGTTGGCAAATTCTAGACTGTGAGAAGGTTCTACAAGACAAACAACTAAATTTCTTCAATAAATATTTTGAAAGGGAGAATACAAGAAGAATGAAGAACTACTACATATCAAAAGACACTTGAAATATATCAACCAATTGCAATTATAGATATTGTTTAGATCCTGATTTCAACAAACATACTATAAAAATGAATTTTGAGACAAAAAGGAAAATTTGAACAGTATTTGAAAATATGAATATTACAGTTATGTTTTTAAAATCCTTATCTTTCAAAGATACATAATGAAATATTCATGGATGAAATGAAATGATGGTTTGGATTTGTTTCAAAACAATCCAGGAGTAGGGGGAGGGTATAGAGAAAAAAAAGTTGGTCATGAGTGTATAACTCACTGATAATATACAATTTATCCAGCTTCATACAACTCTCTTCATATAATTTCCTCTATATTTGAATATGTCTGAGTTTTCAATAAGATTTTTTAAAAGCAGTAACAGGGTATAACATAAATCTACACATAACTTTCCTATTGCTTGGTTCTCAATTTTTATGAGATCAGAATCCCTTGTAAGGCACATTAGAGGTTAACACTCAGGTATATGTTACCTTCAGGTATGAATGAATAGTCTTCAACACATCCCAACAAAAGAATTATGGTAGGAAGTCAGTATGATTGTACCTACTGATGTTTGGGCATCAAAATAATAAAATTGTCATTTCAGCATATGTGAAGTTACTTAACCCCAGATCCTGTCTTAAATAAATGAGTAGCTTCATTTTTATGCATTCTTCAACTAATTTTAAAATCTGATAAATAAGAGTAGATATGAATCTCAATACTAACATTAAACAATATTTATTACATAATCACAGGTATACAATACACACAAAAAATTTTTCTAAACACATCCTTAAAACTTTCAGAATTAAAATGTTCTACAAGATTCACCTATTCATCCTTGCTCTAGTTTTTTTAAAAATATTCTTGGCTACTTTGACAATAGATGTAATAATAATTGCCTGCACATTATTATTAACCATATTAAAAATATTTGATAAATCTGTTAAATTTTTTTTTAAAGCATATATCCTAATAATCACATACAGTAATGTATAATGGTGAAAGAGATCTACTAAAATGACAAATAACTAAATATCACTTTCTGAAAAAGTACTTAGGTCCATATATGCTAAATAAATTGGAACAATTCCAGTACTTTCTATTTCAACATGCTTCAATTTGTACATTAATTCAGATCTACTAAGCTGTGTATTCACTACAATGACCTTTGTACTGCTTTTATCAAAGATTTATGTATCAATAAACTCTACAGTAATACTAGTTTCATTAAATAGCGGAAAGTCTGGGTTGTGGCTTCATCCCAGAACATATAATATGGAGGCTTTCTTATTATAATGCTTTGAAGGATCTAAATTATACATTACATCAGGATCAAAGAATTTATTAAATACTTTTGATACTTCCAATAATAAAACCCCTTACAAGGAATCCAGAGGTGACCTCAGATCAACGAAACAATAAACTGGAACCTACAATTAACTGAATGTTTTCCACCTTTTCTTCAAAAAAAAAAAACAACCCCAAAAAAGGTTTATGACTAGAAAACAAGCTAGTTTCATTAATTTTTATGCTAAAATCAATTACCATGGTAGGTCCTGGTTCAGCAAATTTATAACTCAATTGCCCCCAATTTAACATCTTTCACATTATAAAATTAGCTCTGATGTTCCAAGTGATCTATTGAGGTCCCATAAATAATCAATCAAATATATTAAAAAGCATCCACAGCTCTCGGGTCAGATGAGACTTGGGTTGAATCTCGACTCTACTGTTTTGTACCTTTCTGTATGACTTGGAGCAAGTTATCTAAGAGTTTCTATGCCTCAGTTTCCTTATCTATTAAATTGGGATAAGATTACCTATCTCATAGAGGTTTTTTTTGGGGGGGGATCA
This sequence comes from Rhinolophus ferrumequinum, assembly GCF_004115265.2. Lineage (NCBI taxonomy): Eukaryota > Metazoa > Chordata > Mammalia > Chiroptera > Rhinolophidae > Rhinolophus > Rhinolophus ferrumequinum. The sequence goes on along the minus strand of NC_046296.1, from coordinate 25,884,206 downwards.
AATAATATACGCAATATCTACTTAGCACAGATGGTCTTAGGTTTTACAGCGGTGGTGATAGAATAATGGTGGTAATAAGTAGTAAGAAAAAAAAGTTTCCACGTAAATCTTTACAATAACAAAGAGCAAATAACAATACTACATCCTTGAATTTCAAGGGAACTGAAGTTTTCTATACCAAAACCTGTAAGATTATCATAGTTCAAACATATTCGTAGGCCCATAATGAGACTTCCGTATTACATCTGCTTAACAAGTATTTGAACATTATAATGAACTTCAGCAACATTTTCAGTTAAATTAGTATAGGCCACAAATGATATACTTTGTTACACTGATTATCATATATTTTTTATTGCTAAATGCAGAATTTCATTTCATGAGTAATGGTTAAAAATATGTATGTCGAAATAATTCAAACTGCCCAATTTTGCAACAATTTAGGCAGTAAAATCATTTAAAATTGTTTAAAATCATAAAAATTAACAAATATACAAAAGATCCATTTTAATATTTATGAATTATGCAATGAGCCTAAATTTCCCACTGTGTAAATTACTGTTCACGTTCAGAAGAGGGAATCACACCATGGGATTTTTACACTGAAAACAGATACATTGTACCTCTAACACATTAGTAGAGCCTTCTTTGAATAAAGACAGGAAGATGCTTTAGTTGAAAACTTTGTTTTTTTAAAAGAATAAAACTATGTAGGAAGATGTTACCACTTTAATTCCCAATCCTGATAAAGTAGAGTATCCAGTAGTAATTAAAAACTAGGGTTCTCAATTCTGGTGCATGTTAGAGTCTCCTAGAGAGCTTTTAAAAAAGAGATGTGCAGGCCTTACCCTCTAGGAAATCAGACTTCATTGGCTTGGATGGGATGTAGTATGCTATACTTAAATTTAAAAATAAATTTTAAAAAATTAAGAAGATACAGCATGTGAAAAAACTGAAAACAATGTTTCAGTTTGAAATTCATTTCACTGATTCACTTTACATAAAGAAATCATGATCGAATAAAACAGAAGTGGAAATAAAAAAAAAAAGCTCTTTTGAGAGTTCTAAAATGCAGCCAGGATTAAGAACTACAGTCATACATAACCTATAAATGGTTAATTAGGGATGATGATATGGAAAGTAAAAGGAAAGAAAGAATAAGAGAATGGTACAAAGAGTCAAGATACATTTGGTAATATCCTGGATAATTCAGATTCCATAAATATGTATTAAGATGTATGACACAGCCCTGGCCTAAGACATCTTTAGGGCCCACTAGAAAGATTTTTTAAAAAGTAACACAAATGACAATAAAATATGGTAGAATGGTATCAAATTTCATTAGATAGTATATACAAAAAGTTCTGGGAGTTCAGAAGTCACAAATATTTATACAGAAAATAATATCAAGGCCAAAAAATATAGAAAGAATGAGAAAAAAGAAAATATACATAAGCATTTTTTACTACCACTGACTAGGAAATATACAATATTAGGTTAGTAGTATACAGAAAAATCATACACAAATAAGAATATTCAAATTCTTTTTAAATAAATAGCAATTTTCAATTGTAGTAATTTGACTATTGGAAAATTTTTAGTATGAAAGCTCCCTTAAAAGCATTAGAAAAAAACACCATAGCTGAAAGCAAAACTTGGACTAAGATCTATCAAATGGAAAAAATATTAACAAATTAATCCAATAGAGTCCTCTGATTCTACTGAAAGATTTCTTATTTTAAGTAAGACTATGCTTTTCTAAGATATGCCCTACAAAAAATGATTAAAAGTTAGTCTCTTGTATTAAAAAAAAGAGAAAAGTGTGTGAAGTTCAAGTACAGCATCTCTTATCTCCTACTGGGAGAGAATAATAATGTTAATAAACTAAGAACACAGGTTACACCACTAATGTTTATAGTAGACGAGAGACCTATAATACATGTTATCCTAATTGATCAGACAAAAATATAGAGCTCAAAACTATTCTTACGCTTCCAAATAAAGTTAAATGGCCTTAAAAACAGTTGTGAAGCTATAAAAGAAAGTAACTAATATTGATATTTAACAACTTTATAGCAAAAAAAAATGAAGTCAAGAAAAGTAAATCATCAGATATGATTTTACAATAATTAAAACAAAACAAAACAAAACTGTCAGCCTTAAACTACTTCAACTATTAAAACATTATTCTTCCTTCATTAAAAAAACCTTTTACAGTACTTTTATCTTTGAAAATTATTTGCATATGAAGATATTTATGAGAAGTACAAACTCAACACAGTTCTGATTTCAAACTTTTATACAGTGATAACTGTACTAGAACTGACATTTGATAGGCAGCGTTACAGAAATGTTTCAAAACGAGGAATAAACACTCTCTATACATGTGTAAGTTCCCAAAAAATAATAGTAGAAAAATATTTGAGCAAAACATAGACAATTAGGATATTTGAAAGTGCTTTTAAAAATCATATACAGCAGGTCATCCATAACGTCCTTTCCTTCAATGTCCTTTTGTTATAACGTTAATGAGGGGAAAAACAAAGATTCCCAGCTGGGGCCACAGTCTTTGTAATGTCTGCACGCTCTCCCCATGTCTATGTAGATTTTCTCTGGGTACTCCAGTTTTCTCCCAAATCCCAAAGATACGCACATGAGATGACTTGGCATGTCTAAACTGGCTCAGGCTGAGGGAGTGTAGGTGTGAGTGTGCCCTGTGATGGAGGGGTGTCCTGCCCAGGATTAGTTTCCACCTTATGCCCTAAGTTGCTAGGAGAGGATCTGGCCACCCCTAAACCTGAACTAGAATGAACGGGTTGGAAAATAATTGTCTTACTTGTTTTTATTATTCTTTCTTAAATGTAGGTATAGCTCACATTTATTTCAATGTTTACTATTAGAAGTGTTCTGAGTCTTTATTTAGAAGTTTGGTGATGTTTCCATGACCAGAAATGTGCCACAGGAACTTAACTCTTGTTCACAGCAGTTAGTCTATGGCAAAATTGGTTCCATTATACATCATTTTGCTGAAAGTCACAGTATCCAAGAACCCATTCACAATGTTAAGTGAGGACTTAATTCAGTATCTTTTTTATGAAGGACATTTTTCTTTTGAGTTAAGGTACAAACAAAAAAAAGTAAGGTTGAAGATAAAGATAAACTCTTCCTCGGGCTCAAAATAGATTATAAAATTTTCATTCTCTCTTTCAATAAATCATAATCGAATAGGAATAAATATCAACCAGGTTCTTAAATATTTTCTAGATAGCTTTGGATGACTATACTTTGCATCAATGTGACTGGACATAAACTTGTGAGCCAAGGAACATAAAATAAATTGCATGTCCTTTGGGGTAAAACTGAACAGTTTTAGAATTTGTGTTTCGTAGGCAAGTATTAAATCTTTGATTCTATTTCTCAGCACTGTTCTGTTCAGAGGGCAAAGCAGTCTACTCTGCAGAACTGGCTCCCAGTATTCATTAGCATTCATAATATTATACAGTAGTAGTTAAGTGAAAAATACAGCTTCCGTCATTACAGAAGTCCATTTTTCTAAAGTAGTGACAAAAATTAATATTATTTATTTAAAAATATATTTCACATACATTCACAAAAGACAAATATTTTAAATTTCAGAGATGAAAGGAAAACTAAAAATCATTTAATCACCCTGGTTTCCATGCTGGAAAATCCAAAGTAGGCTTGAAAGGACTATAAACCACCCAAAATTACTTGCAAAATTTTATGTACAGGGTTATTTTTATGGAAGGAGTCCAACGACAGCTTTCAACAGATTCTCAAAGACGTTTGTGACTCAAACTTTTTCAGTAAACGTCAAAGTCTGATATGTTCCTCTCCTAAGGTTAGACCTCCGTAGCAATCCATACATTCATCATTATGCGGTATTGCACTGTATCAGAACTACTCAGTAATTTCTGTCTCCCTCCTCCTGCCAAATAAATTGTAGAAACAGTGTGAGCAGAGAACATCTCTGCTTAGTTCATGGCTGTAATTCCAGTATTCTGCCTGGTGTCTGACACATAATAGGTAATCAAAATCATTTCTTCAATGAATGAATCAATCATTTATGTAATTAAATTTGGGCCAAGTTTTAAAAAATGCTTTCTAAATGTTCCAATTATATATCCTTAGTCAATAAGAATTTATAATTCAATCAAACTTCTTTTGAGGCTAAGACTATCTTAAGTATCTATTAAGTTTTAGAGCACATATCTTCCATAAAACTTCTTTGTAGTTACTCAGGAGTATAAGGTTTGGATAGGTTTCCCAGCAAATAGGAACTTCCACAAGGACACTGCAAGCCTACTTAACTGAATGAAAATTTTGATGGCTTGCAACTGGTCTATCTGTAAACTAAACATTTTGATTGGGTATCACACAAACTAGCTGAAACCCTAATCTTAAAAGTTATTTCCAAAATAAGAACTCAGGAGAAATTAGGTCTTTTCCATCACCATGTAGAATTTTTTGTAATGTGATAATAGACTAAAAATCAGAAATAAATTTCATTATTAAATTTAAAACCTATTCAAGAGCTTTTAAAATGAACTTAATTTTAGATATATTAGTCTTCCTCCCTCCACCTTGATCTACCATCTTGACAAAAAACTATTTCAACATTTTCAAAATGTTATCATTTTCAGTTGTAACTAGCCTTTCATTGATTTTATCAACTAGAAATTTTAATTTTGTTTGTCCATCTAAATGTCTCTATAAATATAGGTCCTTATGGCCTTTCTTTATTTAGCTAAAACTAAAACATCAGAATGATAACATTACTAAACAAATCAATCTTGAAGAAAACATACTATGTAACTTTAAATATATTCACACTTCAGCTAACATTATACACTAAAATTTATCCTTTAAAAATTGCTAACATTTCTAATGGTTTACTTAATGGACATACCGGAAGCCGTGAATGCCCTGAAGTTCCTGCTGTAGGACCTCTTGTGTTGTTGCTATTAAGTCCAACGCTCCAACAAATTCAGAAGTAGATAACAACACCTGTACTGTAGGCTGAGTCTGGTGTACAGTGGCCATTAACTTCAGTTTATTGTACACTTTAACACAATTATTTCTGGTAAGTGCCAGTCTTAAAATGTGTAGTGATCCTTCACACATTACTTTGTCAATCTGTGCAATTTTATCTCGAAGCATTTTTACAGCCTGGGAAGTTTTCTTGAGGTAGTCCTGCAATTCGTGTTGAGAGGTCATTGCATGAAAAAATGCTTCTGAACGTAGAGAGATCTGGTGAGCAATGTTTACTTCCACAATATCCAGATAATGGCTCAGCTTAAGAGGGAAGGAAAAAAAATCATGGAGTATTATAAGTATACCTTCCTTGACTACCCAAATACTTTCTGAAAATGATACAAGATTTCTACATGTATTTTAAATCCCATCATGGGAACTGTTTAATTATGGGATCCTTGATAACATAATGGAAGGGAGATGAAAGATATAGCCTAGAGATTAATAAATGTAAGACAAATGAGTTAAAAGAAGGTGATTTACCTTCTTCTGCTGCTCCTGCCATTACCGCCCTCCAAACACCACCACTTTCTAAAAAGAATACCCCCCCAGTCATCTCAGATTATAATCTATTGTAGCTTCAGAAGTTCTAAGATCTAAGAGAGCATGATCTCATCCCCACACACCACTGCCAGTACCAGCATCACACAGCACTTATCTGACTACAAGATGATTATAGCCACCATTTATTAACCTCTTCTTTCTGTGTACGAGGCATTGGTATTTTATATACATCATTTTCTAATTTTAACAATCTTGAAATACAGATATTATTATTATTCTCATTTTACAGATGAGGAAACTGAGGCCCAGAGACATTAAATCACTTGAATAAAGTCACGCGGTTAGTAAGTGGCAAAACTAAAATTTGAACCCAGGTCTGTCTGGTTCAAAAGCTGAAGTTCTTTCTACTATACCATGCTGTCTCAAAATGCTAAAAAATCCACAAAAGAAAGATCGGTAGTCTAGTCACAAATTATAAAAAGTACTAAAATTCATATTGATTTTTTCAAGGCTGCTTATTTTACATTTCAAAAATTATTCTTTTATCAATTTGTAAAACTCAGTTTATTTCCAATGTATTTTCCTCTTAAAAGGTTGACAAATGCCTTAAACAATCAGCTCATATACATGTATTTGTAACACTACCAAGATGAATTCCCAGAGTAACACTTATTAAAAATGTTTTCTAATTTCAAATATGGACTTCTAAGACTTCAGTTGTCATTTCTTCCTTTCTAACTGCATATGACATTTTTGGCTACATTATTTTTCCACTTCCTTTTCACTTTTTCACTTGTAGATTCGTCAACCTAGCTCAAACTTTAGGCATTATCTCTGAGAAGTCACAGCATTAAAGGATTAACTGACTTTCAACATTTAGGACTCATAAGATTAGAAGAGATTATTTGGTTACCAAGCTGTTTCCTTAAAACCATGCAATGCAGGATCACACATATCTTTAATAAGGCTCCTTCAGTAATCTATTAGGTTGATGCAAAAGTAATTGCTGTTTTTGCAATTATTTTTAACCTGTTAAACCACAATTACTTTTGTACTAACCTAATATTATAATATAAAATAGGTTTCAAACAAGAAATTCTTCCAGTTTAAATCTCTTGAGTTTATACCCTTTTGTTCTTGTTATCTTCATCTTCAATACAGCTGTTCATTTATTTACCTAAAAAGCAATGTGCGGACAAAGGAACTAGAGTACACTGCAAGCTAAAATGGACTCAGTTTTCAGAATCAATGGAGAATGGGTAACTCCTTTAGGACAATGCTATTCAGAAGGCAGTTTATATGCTGTTGCCAGTCTGTGAACTGTTTAACAGGTCCATGATAAAATAAGGAACTTTGCTGGAAAGTAAAATCAACTACATCACTAACCCACTGGACTGTTTTTTCATAGAAAGACTTTCTTAATGAAGGAAACAGTGCAATGATTTACATTCTAGTGCAAACCCCTTATCTCATCGCAGACCAGCACTTTGGGTACCAATACATTAGGATACAAATTTCTCTGATCCTGGTTGTAGTATCCCCCCTCTTTAAAGCTGGCAAGATAAAACAGCTGATGTCGATCATAAAGTGAGTTTGAAAGTGCTCCCTTAGAAACCTGTCTTCCATTACTTATCTAAGAACAGAGCAGAATGAGGAGTGAGAATGTAAATATACCAACCTGATTCAGCAACTTACACACACAAAAAAAATCCATTACTGTAGTCACTTTAAACATTCAGCATAAGAAAATTGTTTCATTTCAATTTCAACGATTTTGGCAACTTATCAATATTCCATTGATCTAAGGCATTACTATTTTCATAATTCATTTCCTACTAAATTTCTATAAACTGAACAATTTTTAAAGTATTCCTAAAAGTATCTGTGTAGATCAATGAGATTTTTATTGGCTTTTGTTGTTTTTCTCTTTTAAGGTATTATTCTACCAGAGAACATACTTATAATGTGAAAAAGGGGTCTGGCAGTGAGCTTATGTCCATAAACCCATCATTTTCATTAGATTTATGAGTTTGTTCTTACTCAAGGAAAATCTTTATAGGTCAAATGTTACCAAAAGAAAAAGTGAATTCATTTTCACTTTTAACTATTAAAAAAAGGAATACTCATGATTCTTTCCCTACATTTCTTCTCCTATCCTCCCCAATCTAGGCCTTTCTGCGGTTACTGAAGAGGACTGGACCTGGTTTTTGTTGTTTTTTTTTTTTTTTAGTTTCAGGTGTACAAAACAACATACTGTCAGACCTAATTTATTCAATAGTCTTCCTGAGACAAGCTTTCATACTGCCAGGAGATGTCACTAGACTGAAACAAACAAAATGCTTTCTTTTCAAAAGTTTAAGAACCACAGTTTTAGAAAAGCTCTAAACTGAGTGCTGAGAGTGAACAGGTGAAATTTTCTATTCAAGTTTTACCTCCTGTTCAAATTTTAAAGGATTCTTGATATGTGAGTTATTTTTAAAGTTCTACATTTTAAGTGATATTGAAGATGTTGACTTCTGAAATATAAAACTTTGTAAAAACTTTTAAAGCTGCTGACTGGTAACATCAAAAGACTAGGCTTTACAAAACTGAAAATACAATAGGAATACTGGTGGGATATTTTTGCTTCAAAATAATCACCCTTAACTATGTAAATGAGAAAAAATAGTGCATCAGGAAAAGTTGATTTTCTGTGCTTTAAATCATAAAAAATATAAAATTGGTCAAATATTGTTTGGGACAAACTTGAAGCAATTACAATTGCATGTATTATCTAATATATCCTTTCAATTGAAATTCCATCAATTGCTGTTTCAGATAAGAAGCACTCAAAAAATAAGTTTTTCCTATTTACCAGCACAACTGTATTCCATTGAATCAAAATACTGTTTCCCCGAAAATAAGACCTAATTGGAAAATAAGCCGTAGCATGATTTTTCAGGATGCTCGTAATATAAAATAAGCCCTACCACATAATATAAGACCCGGTCTTATTTTCAGGGAAATATGGTAGGGCTTATTTTATATTACGAGCATCCTGAAAAATCATGCTACGGCTTATTTTCCAATTAGGTCTTATTTTCGGGGAAACATGGTCCTTACTTCATCAGTTAAGATTCGAAGGCTTGCAATGATCAGTAACAATAAAATGAAAATAAAAGTATTGCTCACTAAATAACTAAATCTGAACCCATGCCAAGTAGTACCACTTAACTAGAATAAAATTTTCTACATGGAAAAAGTAATAAAGGAAATACCTTTTCTTGTAGCAATTTTGAGGAAGCTGCATCACGATTTCCTTTTCCACCAGCAGTATTAAAATGAGACCATGGTAAAACTGAATTAAAAGTTAAGGAATCGTCCAAGGCAAAATCTGGTTTCATAAAAATCTATCAAAAAAATGCATTTCCCTCTATTAGATAAATATTTTCTTTACATCCATTATCCCTTCTAATATCATAAAACCATTAAACAATAATTAACTTGGATCGCAAGCATAAACAGCAAAAGCAAGTTAATTACATAAACATCTGTATAAAAATTGTAGGAATAATGTCTCATCAAGCTAAAGCTGCTCATGAAAGATAGGAAAATGGGTTTTTTTGCCTTTACCAGTGGAGATGATCATTCCATTACAACTTGATCACACACACTAATGCAGTCCCACTGGGCACATACCAAAGGGGGACATCATAATTATCCTAAAATTTCCATATTATTTTCTACTGATAGTGGTTTTTTAAAAATGCCAAATATCAATTTCCCTATACTTATATTTCTGCTTTGGCCTGCTCAAAATTCTTTCAAAACTGGTTTTATAGATTAGACATACACAAAATTTAAAACCAAAATAAATTTCAATTTTATGAAAAGCTTATTCCTTTTCTCTTACATATCACACCCATCTGGGAACTAAATCCTACTTGTTTTATTTCCTAAATATCACCTGAATCCCCTTCTCTTCTCTAACTCCACAGCATTTCATCAGCGCAGCTCTTCATTATCTCTGGATTAACAGTAAATGGACACTTACTGATGTCCTTCACCAATCTATCTACTACCCTGCTGTCAAACATTATCTCTAAAATGCAAGTATAACTGAACTAACTGTGGATCCCCATGACCCACAGACCAAACTCTTTAGAAGAGCATCAAAAGCCCTATCACTGTTTTGGACTCACTTACCTCTTTGTAACTTGTCACTCTCACTATTTACAAGTTAAATTCTAGCAATATTCAACTACCTTCCATATCCTCTTATGCTTAAGTATCTTCATATATGCTTTTGGCATACGTAGAATGCCCTTTCTTACCTATCTTCCTAGAGAATATGACCCAATCGAAAGGGCAAACATGTCTCTGTGTATGGCACAGAGAATAATCACGCCATCTCTGAACACAAGTACACCATGTATACTTATTTATCTCATACTTCACAAAATTTATCTAATATGTGTATCTCCCCCGGAAGACTGGATTTGAGTTTATTAATCTTTGTATTCCCAACATCTAGCATAAACTTGAAACATGATTTAATCAATTAATTAATTTATATACTATATTTCATTATATTTACTGATTCATTTTATCTATATCCAAAAATTGTTATGAATGTGATAGGGAAAATCTAACTAGGGACATGAGTATATTTTCTAGTTACTGCTTTAGTATAATTGAAAGTACTGATTAATTCAATAAATATTTACTGATTATCTAACTCTTATGCTAGGCACTGAGGGGGAAAAAATAAATTATTACAGAGGTACTAATCCCAACGATCTTTAGTCCAAGAAATGTGATAAAATATATGCATAAATATCTAATAAGGGGAAGAGTGCCAAACGCTTTAAAAAGGAAAGCTGGGATCTAGATAAAACGCTATGGGAATTCAGCAAAGGAGCCAATTATCTTCAGCTAAGGGGAAATGTATTCATGAAAAGTTGCCATTTAAGCAAAAGCTTGTAAAGGTTTAGATATGGGGAGATGACAGACAAGTTTTCCAGAACCGTGCAAGGAAAGTATGGAGCTAGCATAAAAGTTTGGCCGAAGTAAAAAATGTAAAAAGATTACTAGGCAAAAATTAAGAGTGTGACCATGATGGAAATGAATAATGAAGGGCCTTAAATTACAGTGTTTGAGTTTTATTTTACAGAAATTAAAGAACTTTAAAAATAACTGCCCTCTCCTTTTTGTTTCTGACTTTCACCTGTCTCTTCTCACCATAAAGAGCAACTACTACAGACCTCTTTGAGTATCTGATGAATGCACTGGATTCTTTCCCCAGGAAAAAACCTCATCTATTATATATCTCTACAAAATTTTTCTTACAAAAAAGTTTATTTTAATAATTTGAAGGGGGGGTGGCCAGATGGCTCTGTTAGAGCACGAGCTCTGAACAACAGGGTTGCCAGTTCAATTCCCACATGGGATGGTGGGCTGTGCCCCCTGCAACTAAAGATTGAAAACAGCGACTGGACTTGAGCTGAGCTGCGCCCTCCACAACTAGATTGAAGGACAACAACTTGGAGCTGATGGGTCCTGGAGAAACACACTGTTCCCCAATATTCCCCAATAAAAAATAATAATAATTTGAAGGGATAGTAAGATCAACAAAATTATTCTTTTGGAATGGAGAGACTTAAACACATTTGTAGGTTTCGGTGATGAAGAGGTTGCAAAAGAGAGAGAGAAAAGAAAAGTGATGCAACAAGGTCCCAGAAGAGGCAAAGTGATCAAAGTGTCAGAAAACAGCCAAATGAAAGCTTCTTACAAGGCAAAATTGAAGATCAAATATTAAAAAGCAGTACTCTCATTTTTTAAGCTTTATTACCTTAGGTACTTGCTCCAGATCTGTCCTGGATTTATCTGTGGAAAAAAAGGAAAAGAGAAAATAAGAGTTTTTTAACTTGTTTTCATTTTACTGCCATAAAATATATTTTGACAGATTCAATACTGTACTAGGTCACAACCAAGTAACCACAAAGCTTCTTCCTTTAACAAGTATCTATCAAGCACCTCCTGTATGCCTAGTAGTAAACAAATCACTGAATAAGACTTATGTCTCAAACAATTTTAAACAACTGTATAATAGCAAAAAAAACAACTAAATACTTTTCAGCTCTTTTTAAAATGGACACAGAAAGCTTGATGTTATCTTTTTAAGTTTTGGTGAGATTAAGTTTGGCACGCTATGCAGTTTTAAAAAGTGAATTAAATTTTAAAATAGGAATCTTTTTTTATTGTTCAAAACATCTACCATCCCACCCAAATTCTCTTTTGATAAAAGATTTTTAATATCATATTAATTTTCTTCTTATACATTTTAGTTTGTATCATCTACAAACTTATCTGCAATTGAAACTATTTTACTATACCTTCATCACGCCAGTCAGATCTCAGACATGGTACCCTCCTTTCCAAAACTAACCTTTCTGCGTTTGGACTCTATCCCTCTTCCTCTTCTGGGAGCTCACTTCTTCAATTACTCTGCCTTTCTCCGTATCTTCAACCTCTTCCCCCTTCTAACAGCATTTTCCTCTCTGCATATAAACATGCTCAGTTCTCTCCCATTAAAAAACAGACAGGAAAAAAAAGAAAGATAAAACATAGGACCCAGACTAAGCTGAGGCAAGGGAGGACCTCGAGTGTAAAATTTAAGGAAGCACTCACTCTCAGGGTTATGCAAATGCCTCTCTTGCCTCATCTAGTCCTTCTACTCTGTTCTCTCTGTAGTTAATACCCTATCTCTCAAATCTTCAAATCACATCCATACTGGTAGTCTCTATTTCTCGCTCGTGTTCACTCCTTAATATATAGTATTGAGGTTTCTGTAACTACTACTCCAGTTTAAATGCTCTAAGATCTCCTACATTGACAAATCCATGAAGACTTCTCCTCAGTGTGCGAACTGATCTATCCCTGAAGTATCCTGACACTGTAGAGTAACTTCATGCAGGGTCTCTGCTCTCACTCCCCGCACAAGAACGCAGGATATGGTGAAGCCAGAAAGGAACAACGGAGCCATAGGTAGGGGGTTCATACCCCTATATTCTCAATGGCAGCCCCAAAAGCAAACATCTGCCAGTACCCCAATGAGGGGTCCTCCTGTACCCCAGTCTCGCTGGCGGCCGGGCGAGACACAGGAAGTAGGATCTTGCTAGCTGCAATCTGCCATCCGCTTCTCTGCCAACCAACCAACCCACCCACTCCCTAGCGTAGCCACGGCAGTTATATTAGTGGCCAATGGCGAACAAGTAACAGCTGATGGCCACCCAGCCACAGCGGATGGCCATCTGATTACAGCGGATGGCCGTCTGATTTCAGCTGATGGCCGTCTAATAACCGAGCCAGCACCTTTCCACGTGAGGCCGAGAGCCTGGAAACTGCTCTCTGGGACTCTGTCCCCACACTAATCATTCTCACTTCTTTGAAATTCTCACTACCTTTCATTACTTAGGTAAAACTCTCTCTTGGTTGACTGTCCTATCTCTGACTACTTCCTGTTAGTCTCCTTCACAGGCACCTCATTTTCTATCTGTCCCTTAAATGTAACAGCTTCCTAGTGTTCTATGATCAGTTCTTTTCTCACTATTCACATCCTCCCTGGGTGATCCCGTCCGTGCCCGTGGTTGCCCAGCACACTGTCTGTTACTGTCTACCATACCTACATCTCCAGCCCAGATTCCTTCCTGAGTTCCAGGTTGCATACCAAAACTATAATTAAACCAGCCTCCGTGTCCAAAATTCCTCTTCTTATATTGCCTCTCTCACTGAATTGTACCTAACCTAGCCAGCTGCCCATGCAAGAAATCTGGGAGTCATCTTGAATCAACTTGCTACATTACCATCAACTAACTGACTGACCACCAAAACCTGTGCCTCAATCTCTCAAAGGCCTAATATCCTCTCCGTCTTCATTACAACTATTGGGGCCACAGGATTTCTCAATTATATTATTGCAATAGCCTCCAATTGTCTCCTTTTTAACTCTGCCTTTTAAACTGCCTTAACTCTCCTTTTAAACTGCCTCCAGTTTAATCATCATCCATAAATTTATTATCCACAACTATTTTCACAGTGAAATGTATAATCATAAATCTGATCATGTCTGGTTAAAAAGATTTCATAGCTCTATACGCTTTTAGAAAAGAGAAATTCCTTAGCATGGCATACAATGCTCTTCTTGATCTGACTCCCACCTATTTCTTCAGCTTCATTTCTTGCTCCCAGAAGAGCCAACATACTGAACTCTTGCGGTCCCTTGAACATGCTAATTTCTCTCTTGATTCTATGGCTTTGTATAAACTGTTTCCTCTTCCTGGAATGCCTTTTCCCAAATAAATCCTTCTCAATAGCTAGTTTAAAACATAAGCAATCATCATCAACTCTAGGAAGTCTTTTAAGGTTAAGTAAGGAGCTCTATAGAATCTTACTGCATTGAACTTACTGCTTGATACACAGTGCTGAAATTTTCAGTTTATTTATTTAACTTTACTCAAGAGACCATCAGCTTCTTGACGACAGAGGCTACTTCTTATTCATCTATTTTTAATCAAGAAGCACAGTACCAAGCACCCAGATATTCAATAAGTATTTGCTGAATTGAAGGACATCACTACCATGAAATCCAGAATTTGTCTCTTAAAAGCTTTTAGAAAAAATTATGATTTTAAGCTACAAAAATTTCAATAGAAATAAAAATTATAGGTATGACAGACAACAAGTTCCAACAATTAAGATTTTAGTTCATTAATATTTATGTTATACTACAAAGAGCACATATTCATCTACACATTATCTACAAATAGCACATAGTCATACCATGAGTATGTAAGAGAGCTCTGTCAAAGGTATCTTTAGGAGGACAAATATTCTTGCATCTCTCGTGAATCTTCTCTCTCTAGTAAAAGGACAATTAAAATGTCATCAAATACTATGTGGGAATATGAGAACTCAAAGCATCAAAATGTTTCACAACAGAATATCAGAATATATTGAATTAGTTTTATGATTTTTAAATATGAAATCACTAGCTTCTGGAACTTAAATACAAATAAGTATGCTTAATAAACCAAGTATCACTGAGATGTATCAACACCCATATACTTATCCCATTTTGCATAATTATAGTAAAATCTCCACAAAATTAGAATGATGTAGGAAAGCAAATGAAATTCCTCACTTATTTAACAGAAGTCAATTAAGAGAATTATTTTTTTAAAAAACAAGAAGAAAATTTGGTAACCTATATACCTGAGATAGAAAGGTAGTTATTAGTTGACACTTTTTAAGTCAAAAAAAAAAAAAAATCCCAGTCTGATATCAGATTAGATGACCACTAAAAACACTGTTATCTTTTCAGAGATACCATAAACAGGACAAATAGAAAAGTGGAGTGTGGTAAGGAAAAACACTGGGTTAGTAGTGTTCAGAGTTTTCATAGCAGTTCTATCAGAAACTACAGAAGTGTCTTCCAAAGCAGCTGTACCATTTTGCATTCCTACCCACAATGAATGAGAGTTCCTATTAGTCCACAGCCTTGCCAGCATTTGGTGTTGTCAGCGTTTTGGATTTTTGCCATATTTCTAATAGATGTGTAGTGGCATCTCATTTTTTTAGTTTGTAATTCCCTAATGACATGTTATTGAGTTATCTTTTCATATGCTTATTTGCCATCTGTATGTCTTCTTTGGTGAGATGTCTATTCGGGTCTTTTGTATATTTTTCATTCTGTGGTAAAATCACATAAAATTTACTATTTAAAATCATTAGTAATATTGACCATGTTTTCATGCACTTACTGGTCATCTGTGTATCTTCTCCAGAGAAATGTCTATTCAAGTCCTTTGCCCATTTTTTAATTGGGTTGTTTTCTTATTGTTGAGTTTTAAGAGTTCTTTATATATTTTGGATTCCAGTCCTTTATCATTTATGTATTTTACAAATATTTTCTTCCAATCTCTGGCTTGTCTTAACACTGTCCTTCACAGAGTTGAAGTTTTTAATTTTAACAAAATCCAACTTGTCAATTTTTCTTTCATAGATTGTGCTTTCGATGCCGTATCTAAAAAGTCATCCCGAAACTCAAGGTCATAAATTTTCTCCTATGTTATCTTCTAGAAGTTCTATAGTTTTGTATTTTACATTTAAGTCTATGACCCATTTTACTTTGATTTGCGTGAAAGATATAGGTAGTCTGGTTTAAATTCTTCCTTTTTTTTTTTTTTTTTTTTGTACATGGATGGCTAGTTGTTCCAGCACCATTTATTCAAAAGACTCTTTCTCTATTGAATTGCCTTTGCACTTTTATCAAAAATCAGTTGACTATATTTGTGTAGGTCTATTTCTGAGCTTTCTATGCTGTTCCTTTGTCCTATATGTCTATTCTGTCACCAATACCATACTGTATTACTATAGCTTTACAATAAGTCTTGAAGTCAGGCAGTGTCAATCTTCCAAATTTGTTCTTCTCCTTCAATACTCTGTTAGCTATTCTCTTTTCCATTTCCACATAAACTTTGGTATCGGTTTCTCAATATCTACAAAATAAATTGATGGGATTATAATTGGGATTGTATTGAATCTATAGATCAGGTTGGGAAAAATAGACTTATTGACAATATTGAGTCTTTCTATCCATGTACACAGAATCTCTCTCCATTTATTTAGATCTTCTTTGATTTGTTTCATTAGTGTTTTGTAGTTCTCCTCATACAGATACTGTATTTTGTTCGATTTATACCTAATTATTTCATTTTCTTTGGTGTTACTGTAACTGATGTGTTTTCAATTCAAATTCCAATTGTACATCATTAGTATATAAGAAAGCAGTTAACTTTTGTAATAATAACCTTGTATCCTGCAACCTTGCTATAATTGCTTATTGGTTGCAGAAGTTTTGTTATTGATTCTTTGGAATTTTCTATATAAACAATCACATCATTTGTGAATAAAAATAGTTTTATTTCTTCCTTCCCAATCCATATAGCTTTTATTTCTTTTTGTCTCATTGCATTAGTTAGGGCTTCCAGTATAATGTTGAGAAGGGACATTCTTACCTTCTTGTTACTGATCTTAGAGGGAAAGCAGCTAGTTTCTCACCATTAGCTGTAGGGTTTTTATGGACTTTCTTCATCAAGTTGAGGAAGTTCCCGTGTTTGCTGAGAGTTTTTATCATGAATGGATATTGAACTTTGTCAAATGTTTTCTCTATAGCTATTGATAGAAACTCAGGATTTTTCTTCTTTAGCCTGATAATGTGCTGGATTACACTAATTGCTTTCCGAATATTGAATCAGCCTTGCATATATGGAATAAATCCCACTTCGTCATAGTATATAATTCTTTTTATACACTGTTGGGTTTGATTTTCTAATACTTTCTTAAGAATTTTTGCATCCATGTTCATGAAAGACAGTGGTCTGTAGTTTTCTTTCTTATAATGTCTTTACCTAATTTTAGTAGTAGGTTAATGCTAGCCTCATAGAATAAATTAGAAAGATATTCCCTTTGGTTCTATTTTCTGGAGTAGATGACCAAGAATTTCCGTTTTGAGAGGTATTATTGATCCAATTTCTTTAATAAGTATAGGCCTATTCAGAGTATCTATTTCTCATGTGTAAGCTTTGATAGATTGTGTCTTTCAAGGAACTGGTCCATTTCATCGCGAGTATCAAATTTGTGGGCATCAAATTATTCATAATATTCTTTTATTATCCTTTTAATGTCCATGGGATCATCAATGATGTGCCCTCCTTCTGATATTAGTAATTTATGCCTTCTCTCTTTTTCTCTTAATTAACCTGCCTAGAGGTTTATCAATTTTATTGATCCTTTCAAAGAACCAGCTTTTGGCTTTGTTGATTTTCTCAATTATTTTCCTGTTTCCAATTTCACAGATTTCTGCTCTAATTTTTATGATTTCTCTTCTTCTGCTTAGATTTAATTTGCTCTTCTTTTTCTGGTTTCCTAAGGTAGGAGCTTAGATTATCAATTTTTGATCTTCCTTCTTTCCTAATATATGCATACAATGCTACCAAATTTCTCACTAAGTGCTGTTTTCACTTCAACCCACACATTTTGCTAAGTTTCTATCAACAGTTGCTTAAGCTCATTGATTCTTTCCTCTGCCATTTCAAATCTATTGATGAATCCATCAAAGGTACCTTATCATTATAAAACAACTTTCTTTATCCCTAAATAGTCTTTGTTCTGAAATCTACTTCAACTAGTATTAACATAGCCACTCCAGCTTTCTTTTTACTAGTGTTAAGCCTGGTGTATCTTTTTCCATCCTTTTACTTTTAAATGTTTTGTGTCTTTGTAGTTAAAGTACATTTCTTATAGACACTGTGTAGTTAGGTCATCCTTTTTCATCTAATCTCACAATCTACGGCTTTTAATTGTGGTGCTGAAATATTTACATTTTAATGTGACTATTGATAGGGTTAGGTTTAAGTCTATCATCTTAATGTTTAGTTTTTTGTCTCATCCGTTCTTTGTTCCCTTTTTACTCTTTTTCTGCCTTTGCTTGGATTGAGAGTTACTTTATTCCATGCTACTTCTTCCATTGGTTTATTAGCTGTAATTATTTGTTTTGTTACTTTAGTGGTTGTTTTAGAGTTTATTTCTTACATACTCTGCTAGAAATGTTAAGTTTGTAATGGAGGGAACTGGTGTTTGTTTTGGTCTCTGTTGTATACCTAGTGTTTAGAATAGTGCCTGGCACACAGAAGGCACTCAATAAATATTTGATCAATAAATGGATAAACAGAAAGGCCAAATAACAGGTTATAATGTGTGAGATTAGAAACCATCAAAAACAAGGCATATTAAAGCTCATCTACTTAACAACATCCAGACTATTAGATCACTAAAAACAGAACACAAAAATTCTAGACAGTATATACACATACAAAAGTAAATAATATTTACAAGTTCTGTGCAAAAATATTAGGTAGTACTAAAAGTGAACCAGATACTGCGTAATGCCAATATCATAGCCACAGTCAGCCTATTTCCAAATCATAGAAAGAACAAAGTAATCAAGTGAAATAAAATCAGCTACATGCAAATTAGGTTGCACATGAAAAAGTATAAAAAGGAATAATTATAAAATTATAAATAAATATCCCTACACAAATTTCCAATTACAAAATAAACAAGTCACAGGAATGTAATGTAAAGCATGGCAACCATAATTAATAAACTCTTGCACATTTCAAACTTGTTAAGAGAGTGAATCTTAAAAGTCCTCATCATAAAGAAAAAAAATTTTTTGTAACTATATATGGTGATGGATGTTAGACTTATTATAGTGATCATTTTACAATATAAACAAATATCGCATTATCATGTTATACACCTGAAACTAATATATATCAATTATACCTCAATTAAAAAATAATTTTTAATATCCCCTATACCATTTTAAAGATGATTTTTTAAAAGACTGAAATAGTAACTAGAATTATATTGGTAAGTCACTTACTGAAAATCTCAAACTTTGCACTGCATTCAGTTCTTGCTCTCAGAACTGAGTTTAGAGAAACATGTCTAGAAATATTTAAGACTACCTGCTAGAGCTAGGATGTTCTATTAAATTGTTCGTGGTAAATGACAGACATAGAAACAGTCGCTCTCTGCTCATTTCTTAAACCTCACATATTATCTGGGATTTACAGACCTAATGGAATCACTTTCTCCTTGGTAGGTAAGAGTGGGTTTCAAGTTGAATCTTAGTACTATTAAAAATGTCATTCTGAAAAATATCACTACAGTAAGAGAAATATATTTATGTATATCTAAGCAAAGAATTAAATATAACCCTGGACAGAATATGTATTAACAGAAAAAAATGCCATATGTGCGTCAAAGACTATTGGTCAAAATCTATAATAAATCAAAATAAAAATCTTCCTATGACTTTTGACATGATTATAACTAACTTCAAGATTCGATATTACCTGAGAGATTTCCTGTTGATACGCTGTAAAATGTTCCTTGCTGATCTGTGGGAGGTAGAGTGAAGGTATGACTTCAGTGTCCACAAAGTCCAATCCCCATGTTTTTGTGAAGAAGTCAGATTCTCTTTTTGCTAATCTAGGATCATTTAATGCTGCTGGAAGATTAACTTTGGAATGATATATAGTCCATCTATGTTGATCTGTAACTAGAGATGGGGCAACACATAAACTATTTGAATCACCTGTAAAAAGTAAACAAGAAAACTCTGTAAAGTAAGTTCTATGTTTGAAAGTACATCCTAGAAAAATAAAAATGCTTAGATTCTACATTGTACAAAGGAGCTAAACTTTTCTATAGCAAATGTTTTAATAAAAATCAATCTGATTAAATAAATTTGATGCTTTCAGCATCAATTGCCAAGGGAGGAAAAAACACGTACAAGATAAAAGATATGCAAAGTTTGAGAGTTGTAGTTACAGGGTGGCTTGGGTGGTAAAGAAAGTCTTGCATTAATTCCTTCCCTTATTGTACAATTTGTCTTTTTTCAACATCGAGACTCTTCTACCTTCTATTTCAGATCTTCTGTCCTTTAACATCCAGTTTTTTTTCATAAGTAGGCCTTTTTCTATTGTACTATGGCAGACATCATTGGTTCCAATATTCTTTGTTTGGCTTATAATTAAATAACATAAATGCTGTTGTGGCATTAATCATAGAGGAAAAAATATATACAGTTGATTCTTGTTATTCACAGTAGTTCTGCTCTAGAACGTCACTGGAACATTTAATTAGCAAATTGCTCCTAGTGGAAATACAGGGTTAGATTCTTGTTAAGTCTTTGATCACAACATTTTCATCAGCTGATCAATACATAATCGTGTGTGAGTTTCCAAGACATTTTATTTAATACACATTGCTCATTCATTAATGTTGAACTCATGGCTAACAGCACTGTAACT
Organism: Rhinolophus ferrumequinum; assembly: GCF_004115265.2. Lineage (NCBI taxonomy): Eukaryota > Metazoa > Chordata > Mammalia > Chiroptera > Rhinolophidae > Rhinolophus > Rhinolophus ferrumequinum. Next base: position 25,863,723 of record NC_046296.1, on the reverse strand, counting down.
CATACCTAAATGAAGCTTATATAACATGCATAGTTTCTTCATAAGGCACATTACAGCCTTCTTGTGCTTAGGAACGCTGGAAAGCACTTCAGCACTACAATTGGGAACCATTTTAAAAAAGAAAAATCACCAACAAAAAGCACAAAAATGCAAAAAACATGGTACTAAATAGATCACAAAAAGGACGCTTGTTTACAGCATGATAGCTGAAACAAGAAGGCAGAGTTGCCTTGTTTGACCTCAGGTAGGAACGTGTGCATCAGGTGATTAAATTTTTCATTCCTCTGCATGTGTCTGCAAATGACCACAAAAGTGCCACAAATATTGATTTGGGGGCTACAAATAAGTTTTAGAGAGTAGGCAAATTTGCAAATATGGTATCTGCAAGCAATGAGGATTGACTGTACTATGTTTAACTAAAGAGCTTACAATCTATACCTACATTTCCAAAATATTTTTTTCAGTTTATGTAAGTAACTTCTTTTATGGAAATGCATAAAAAGAACTATATTCCAATTTCCTGATCTACTTACTCCCAAATTATTTATATCTCTTTAGTTTTAACATCACAAAATTTACTCTTTTAAGATAAGTATACGAAATCCGACTACTCATTTAAAGATAATACAAATCCTCAGTAAAAATCCTCAAAAAAAAGCATTACCTGTGGGTTCCTTGGGACACACATCTGGCAGTGACTGCACAGGTCGAATGTGTTTTGTCGGATCTACCTCTTTTTTAAAGAAAACATCACTGCTGCTTCCTTGAGGCACTGGTGAAGAACTGTGGCTTGAAGCCATTGCATAAAATCACCACTCAACTGCAAATGAGTAAGAAACATAATAATCAAGATATTTAATACAAATCAAATTCATCTATAAGTATTATGCATGTCACAAACTTTCAAAATCAGACACATTGTTCAAAATTCCTCAAAGTATAAATACACAATTTGAATACTTACTATTAATTATGTCACTCAATATTTAAGAAATGTATGTCCTTATTTAAAAAGTATTCTCCCCTAAGTGACCTAACCTCAGTCTTTTATCCAAAGTGCAAATAGATACCAAAGCCTAACCAATATAAAGAGGAAAATATTCCATTCATTCAATGATTATACAGTAATTATTCATTACAGCAAAATAGGTAAGTGCATGGGTTTTAAAATGTGACTGCAAGGAAGGGTTCATATCCCAGCCTTACTTACCAGCAGTATAATCTTGAGCAAATTTATTTAACCTTTGTGTGCTTTACCTTATCTGTGAAAATGGAGATGAAAAGATCCCATCTCATAAACATTTTGTAACAAAGGAATGGATACATGTAAAGCATTTAAAACAAAGCCTGCTTCAGTTTGTGTTCATAACTGTTATCATTATATTTATTATTACTATATGACTGTCACTATATTAAGTGATTACAAAAGTACTCTTCAAGGTGCTTGCAATTAAATTAAGTAATCAAAACAATCAAAACACAAGGCAAAACACAAGTTAACCTATGTCTACATTTTTTAGTAAGTGCTAAAAGAATTTGTGGGGCAAGGCAACATTATATAGGCCATAGTGTCAGGTAAGACTTTACAAATGAAGCAGTACGTAACCTGGATACTGAAGAACATGAATTATTTTATTATTAAAGAGTAGATAATCTTATACTGCTGAGCATATCTATCAAATAGTAGGCATTCAATAAATATTTTAATGAAGGAATACATAAATGAATATAAAAAGGGAACTCAGAGATCACCTAGTTTAAGTTCCCTCATACTAGGGATAATTATAGCAAGGCCTAGAAAGACTAAGTGATTTACAAAGATACATGTGGTTTAAGAAGTTTACCAAAAAAAAAGCCAAGTTAGGAAATCTGGTGAATAAGAAATAAAGAGCAGAAACATAAGGCAAGGGAAGACCAGTGAAAAAAGTTCATCCACTCTAACTCCCTTCTAGCTCAGTGGAAAGCTAAAAATTACATTTCGCAGACTTCCTTGCATATCTGTCTCAGTCCTTCTTATGCAAAGGGGACATTTCCAATTACACTGCTCACTGAGACCATAGGAAACAAGCTGCTACAAAAATGCACAAATATAAATAACTTCTTTAAGGTCCCTGAACAGAAAGCAAACAGCATGAATAAAGGTTAAAGGGCATGGAATAATCATAAGACTGTGTGGAAACTGACCTGCTGAGAGTGAAATGTTTGCATTGGGAAGGGCTAACAAATCATATTTACACACACACACCCACAGTATAGCCAGACTACAGTTGGTTCTCTAAGCAGTACAGAGCCATAAGCTTTTTTGTCCTGTGGACTTCTTTGGCAGTCTGGTGAGGTGTACAGGGCAAAAGAATACTATGACAAAAATATCTGGGAAAATTAATCAGGGTCTTGGTTTGCTTTTTAAATTAATCATTGGCCTGCTGCATTTATATCCATACAGATTAAGTGTATGGCTATTTCTGAACAAAGTATTTGCATATTTAAGAGAGAAGAAATATCTAAAGGATAGGAAAGATGACACAAAATCCCAGACATTAAGCGTTTGGTAAAGACAATTCTAAATTTAACATTAAGCATTTTAACTTTTATGTTAATTTCATCAAATAAAATGGCTAAAATAAACAAATTTGATACTTCAATAGGTAAGCTACAAATATATGGGAATATATTTATGTTGAAAGTTCATTGCTTGATGTCAGATAAATTTTTATTCCAACAACAGTATACTACAATTTCAATTTATTCTTTTTACCATCATGTTGTTTTATAGCAAAAATAAATCCTTAAGTGCCATTTTAGGAAGCTAGAAATACTTGGGGATATGAGGACTTGTGAAAAAATATTTCTAGACTCCTATGAGTTATTTCTGTATCTGGGCGGGGTGGGGGGGGAAAACCTTCTTTACTCCTTAAATATTCTAAACTGGGAAACCTATGCAGATTTTCTATTTTTTCTAACACCTCTCCTTATTCTTATGGAAAGATGGACAATCTCTAACTATAAAAGGATTATGTAAGATTAGGGGGCTGCCTACATAGATGAGTCTTAATTTCCAATCATGTGATTCTCCATTTCCTTCACTATCCTCAGTTTAAGATCTCCCTACAGTAAGAACCAAACTTTGTGTTGATGACAACATAAGTATGATGCAGATACTTGGTAAGTACAATCACTGGTAACAAAACATGATGTATTTATTAAGGCATGGACGTATAAACAAATACAGAAAATCCAAATGGCCTCTAAACCAAACAATTTCAGCAAAAAAAAAAAAAATCATCTTTTACTGAAATGATGAAGCACCTTATCAGTAAGCAAGTTTCAGTGTAAACAAAGAATATTTTGTCTGCCCAAGAAAAAAATTAGCAAAAATAAAAGCAAACAAAAAACACAAAATAGAGGAAAAAGTAAAGTTCTGAGAACTAATCATAAGCAATGCCTGATTTCTAACGTTTCCACTTGTAACTACCGTTTAGAAACAAATTTGGCATTTAATCAGTAGTTACCTACAGTGAGAATCTATAAATAGCTCTACCCTTCTTCACATGGTAATATTCTCATAATTATATCATACCATACTCAAATACTATCTTCTCTTGAGGCCTTCTTTGGTTTCTCACTTAGTCACTCTTCACACATTTCTATTTTTACACCAATCATAATGAAATTCTGGTTTTCATATACATCTTTCCTACTAGACTGTGAACTTCTTGATGTTTCCATTTTCCTGTGTATTTTCCATACCTAACACAGTTCCTGCACACAGATGAATAAAATGGGTGGTATATAGAACAGATAAGAAGAGAGAGATATTAGTTAGACAGCTACTAATAATCCTTGAGTGAGTAAGTAAGAGCATGGGTCTGGGCTGGTAAGGAAAGGAATAAACAGACACTCTTCCAAAAGAAAGAATTGGCAAGGATGAGTAAATCAGAAACATTTTTTCTTTCTTATAGCTCAAAGTACCTTTTTATGTTAAAAGTTTAGTAAAAGCTTATGTTAAAAGGGCCTATAGCAATGTCACCCTAGAAACAATGAACATACCAGGTTTCCCCCAAAATAAGACCTAGCCGGACAATCAGTTCTAATGCACCTTTTGGAGCAAAACTTAATATAAGACCTGGTCTTATTTTACTATAAGACTGAGTCTATATAACATAACATAACATAATACCGAGTCTTATTTTACTGTAAGACCCAGTCTATAATATAGTATAGTATAGTATATATAGTATAATAATATAATGCAATGTAATGTAATGTAATGTAATGTAATGTAATAATATAATATAATATAATATAATATAATATAATATAATATAATATAATACAATACCGGGTCTTATATTAATTTTTGCTCCAAAAGATGCATTAGAGCTGACTGTCTGGCTAGGTCTTATTTTCGGGGAAACACGGTACCAAGTGATCAGACCTTGGTTTCTGAATACCATCCCCTTCAAAGAAATTATGGTCCTTTGAAGAAATAGACTTGGAGCACAGAAAAGAACAAGTCAATCCTGGCAACGCTTATTGTGTCAGAAAGCAAGGAAATGCTCAAAGATCAGTGAGGTATATCAAAAGGACAAAGGATCAAGTTAAAGGAGCTCCACTGGTCACATCTGAGACACTTTGAGCATGAAAGGGAGAGAGGGAAGCAGGGAGGAAAAAAAGAAACTAACTGAGTGTAATACTGAATAAATAAAAATTAATGAATCCGGAATGATACTTGGGTGGGGGGAAGAGATGAAGAAAATGGGGTAGGGTGGGGTGGAGAAAGGAAAACTCTTCTCTGCAGGAGAATGCCAGTAATAAATGTAGAAGGAATGACAGAATTAGAAAATCACCATTTTGTAACCCCAATATAAAATCCGATTCAGGCAGAATTCATCAAGGTATGCTAAAGCCATTAGGTGAAAGGTTGTTTAGAAACATAAAACTCACCTGGTGCCAAAGTATTACCCCCTACAAATTACTTAGCAATGCAAAGGGAAAATGTGTCTTTAAAATGGAAAGATCTGGCTATCACTACCTTAACTAAGTCATCAAACTTGGTATTACTGACAATACATAGTAAGATAACTTGATATTATGTGATTCATGAAGAGACAATAGAAAACAAACGTCATCACCTATGAAGCATCAACAAAAATGTTTAACCCAATCTAATCAAGCCTCCCCACCAGGTGGGAAGCTTTTGGTCCTGTGGATTCCTTTGGCAGCCTGATGAAGTCTAAGGACCCCTTCCCAGAATAATGTTTATAACACATAAAATACATAAGATTACAAGGGATAATTATACTGAAATATAGCTATCAAACTATCTTTTTACATTGTAATATACAAACATTTTTGCTTCTCAATTAAGGCAAATCTCTCTAAGCAATAAGTAACATAAATACTTTGAGATACCTGCAACAATTTAACGTGATATGAAAATATCTGAAATTTCTATCGATGACAGAGCTACAGGTAATGGTAATAACCCCTGTGAAGGGTTTCCTACATTCCTAATTAAAGCAAATGTAAAATCCAGTTGAAGCAGAATTTCTCAACCATGGCACTACTGACATTCTGAGCTGGATAATTCTTTGTCGTTGGGGGCTCTCCCCCTGTACATTGTAGGATCTTTAAGTGCACCCCTGGCCTCTATCCATTTGATGCCAATAGCACCCTCCCACCCAGTTTTGACAACCAAAAATGTCTCCAGACAAAGCCAAACATCCCAGGGGTGGGGAAAAAGAGAGGAGAGGACACCACCACCCAAGTTGAGAACCACTGAGTTAAAAGAAAGATGTAATTTGTTTCCCCATCTAAAATTCAGACTCCCTGAATTCTATCTGCAGACCCTATGGAGTCTGTGAAGCCAAGGGTAAGTACCTCTGCTCTAGACCTACCTTCCCGGCTACAGGAAATAGAAGGGAATTGGGTAATTATGTTTAAACCACAACATGGAGAAACAATTAAACAAATTGAGAATACAAGATATTCTATAAGAAAATAGGCCTGGACACTTAGATCAAAGTCATTTTTTAAAGATGTGGAACTATTCTATACTAAAATAAATAAAAATACAACTAAAGGCAATATGTGAGCCTTGATTGCATCCTTATAGAGAACACTGGTATTATAAAATTATTTACAGTCAACTCTGAACTATCCATGAAATCGCCTATTACAAGTAAAGTAATAAATAGCAAAAGTCTTTTTATTTTTCCTCTACCATTCCAATGTATACAAAACATTTCAGCAGAGTAGTTAACACACAGATATGTTAACTAACCATTTATTTCCCTTATCCTATTTTTCAAAAATGACACCTACTTTATAAAATACACTACTTTATAAACCTAAACTTGCCTGCCCTCTATCACGCTTCCATCACACTGTGCTCCCCTAACTGGTCTCTCTGCTTCCAGTCTAAACCACTCTGCACATTGCTTTAGGATTACTCTTCTAGAAAATTTTCATTCTGTCATACTCCAGCTCAAAAAATTTTAATGTCATTCATTAACTTCCAGACAAATGCCAAGCTTCAGAGGCTGGTACTCAAAGTTTTCCACAATCTGATGCTTGTCTTCCTTTCTAGCCTTATTTCCCATTACCCGTGGGCAACCTCTATCCTGGATAAGGTGGTTTAATTGTCCCTCTCATCCATCATGCTGTGGAGGCCTCCTGGTCTTGGGTTAAGGCTGTGACCTGCCCGGAACATTCATACCATCTTTCTACCTATCTAATGCCTCTCCCCCCTTCAAGTGTCACTTTAAATTTCGTTTCTAGATTATATATCCTAAGAAAATAGGATACTCCAAAACATGAACAAAAATAATCCCATACTCCAAAACATGAACAGTAATAATCCCAGCATAATTTTTAAGAGTGAAAAAGTTGAAACAACCAAACTCTTAAATAAGAAGGAACTGGTTAATAAACTATAGTGCATCAAACAATGGATTATACTGCCATTAAAAATAGGATTGCAGACCTCACACCCATCAGTGGCTACTATCAAAAAACACCCAAAAAAAAACAAAAAAATAACAAGTGTTGGCAATGATGTGGAGAAACTAGAACCTTATGCACTGTTGGTGGGGATATAAAATGGTACAGCCATTATGGAAAACTATGGTGGTTCCTCAAATGTGATCCAGCAACTTCACTTCTGGGTATATACCCAAAAGAACTGAGAGCAAGGTCTTAAAGAGATATTTGTATATCCATGTGATAGCAACGTTAGTCATAACAGCCAGGAGGTGGAGACAATACAAGTGTCCACTGAGAGATGAATGGATAAACAAGAAATATCTTTTTCTGTCCTTTTACTTAGTCTGTGTGTGTCTTTCAGTCGGAGTCTCTTGTAGGCCTGATATGTAAGAATCTTGCTTTCTTATCCATTCAGCCACCCTATCTTTTGATTGGAGCATTTAATCCATTTCCATTTAAAGTAATTTGATAAATAGTTATTGCCATTTTATTATTCTTTTGTATCCCCCACTCCCACCCCCATCTTAAAGAAGTCTCTCTAAGATTCCTTGTAATTCTGGTTTGGTGTTGAGGAACTCCTTTAGCTTTTTCATATCTGGGAAGCTATTTATCCATCCTTATAGTCTAAGTCAGGGGTATCCAAACTTTTTTCAATGTTTTTTACCAAGGGCCAATGCGGTAAAATACACAAACAGCCAGGCCACTCACTCAAGGTGAAGTACGTATTGCCTCACCTGGTTTAAGTAAACTAAATATATTTTTGGAATTTGCTGCGGGCCAATTAACAATGGATTGCGACTGCAGTTGGCCCACAGGACCCCTGGTCTAAGTGGTAGCTTTGCTGGGTAGAGTCATCTTGGTTGTAGATCCTTACTTTTCATCACTCTGAATATTCTGTGCCAATCCCTTATGGCCGCAGTTTCTGTTGAGAAATCAGCTGACAGTCTTATGGGAGTTCCCTTGTAAGTAACTATGTGCTTTTCTTTTGATGCTTTTAAGATTATCTCTTTGTATTTAACCTTTGGCATTTTAATTATGATGTGCCTTGGTGTTGGCCTCTTTGGGTTCACCTTGTTTGGGGCTCTCTGTGCTTCCTGGGCTTGTATGTCTATTTCCTTCACCAGGTTAGCAAAGTTTTCTGTCATTATTTCTTCAAACAGGTTTTCAATTCCTTGCTGTCCCTCACCTCCTTCTGGTACCTTTGTGATGCAAATGTTGGTATGCTTGATATTGTCCCAGGTGACCCTTAAACTATCATTTTTTTTTAATTCTTTTTTTTTTCTGTTCTGTTTAGGTGTTTTCTCCTACTTTATCTTCTAAATCATTGATTCAATACTCTGCTTCATCTAATCTACTGTTGATTCCCTCTAATGTATTTTTCATTTCTGTTATTGCATTCTTTATTTCTGACCATTTTTTAATGCTTTTTATCTCCATTTTTATGTTTCCTATCTCTTTTAAAGTTCTCCCTGAGAACATTGAGCATCCTTATAACCAGTGTTTTGAACTCTGCATCTGGTAGGTTGCTTGTCTCTATTCTGCTTAGTTCTTTTTCTGGAGCTTTGTTCTTTTATTTGGGACATGTTTCTTTGTCTCCCCATCATGGCTGCCTTCCTGTGCTTGTCTCTATGTATAAGATAGGGCTGCTATGCCTCCTGGTCTTAGTAGAGTGGCCTTATGTTGTAGGTGTCCTGTGAGGCCCAGTGACTCAGTCACTGTAGTTACCAGAGCCAGATGTTCCAGATTTGTCCCTTGTGTTGGTTGTGTGTGCCTTCCTCTTATAGTTGAGCCTTGATTGCTGTTTACACATCAGTGGAAGGGATTCACCCTTGGGCTGATTGTTTGTGAGGACTGGCTGTGACTAGCAGAGGAACTGTTACGCAGGGGCTGCCCCTACAGAGCAGGATTCACTTTAGCAAGGCTCTGATGCCTGCTCAGTCTGCCCTTTGGTGTGTCATCCTTGGAGGCAGCCAGTTGATGTTCCGGCTTGGTCCCAAGCTGCCCTCCGGGTGTACTGGTCTGCTTCCAGGGCCTCCTGGGAGAGGCCCCACCATAGGCCAAGTTCAGCCACACTTTGTGCCCTGTCCGGAGCTACCTGGCACGAGCCACAAAGCAATCTACAGATGGCCACCATCTGTACTGGGCCTGGAGGTGCCTCAAAAGGCCCAGCCGTGAGCTGAGACTGGCTATGGCTAGTGCTGGGTTTAGAACTCAGCAAGAGGTATGGGACACACCGAAGCCAGATGTTGCTTGTTTGGGTTTTGTGAACCTTTGAGAGATTTTAGGAAAGTCTGCAGCATGAGCCAAGACAGGCTATTTGTACAAAAAAGCCACTGGAAACAGCTTGAGTGTGCTCAAAAGTTGGGTGAGGCAGGGTCTCTGGGAATCACCTGGAGTAGGGCAAACAAATGGTATTGGCCAGGTTGATGAAGACTCAGATATGGCGGCCACAGGCATCTGCATGCTGGCAGTGGGGAGGGCTCAACAAAGAAACAATGGCTTATGCCAGCTCCTCCATCAAGGAGAAAGCTGCCACTCCAGCCCTCACCCTGCAGCCAGGTAACTCCATTTCTCCCCGTACATCCCTGGTGCCTTTCAAGCTGTTGCTCCAGCACTGGAGCTCAGAGGGAGTGAGTCTGTCAGTGAGTAAGTCCATGCACGGGCCATTTAAGAGGAGCGCCTGGGACCGCAGCTACCCTCATCTCACTCAGCCACAATCTCTGCTGGTTTTCACAGCCAGAAGTCAAAGGGACTTCTCTCCCTGGCACTGGAACCCTAGGCTGAGAAGCCTGGTGTGGGGCTGAGACTCCTCACTCCTCCAGGGGAGGGACTTCGTGGCCAAAATATGCCTCCCAATTTTTAATAGTCACACACAGGTGACTATTCCGTGACTATTCTGTCCCTCCTCCCAGTCTCAAGGTGGCTTCTTCTGTATGTCCTTAGGGCTTCAGCTCAGCTAGACTTCAGATGATTCTCAATGATTGTTGTTCTGTAGTTTAATTATAATTTTGATGTGGTTGTGAGGGGAGGTAAGCACAGCGTTTACCTACTCTGGCATCTGGACCAGAAATTCTTCTCTCACTCATAATTGAAAAAGAAAAACAAAAAGAAAACACACCCTGCAGGAATAGTTTAAGAGAGTATGAGTGTCAGTGTGTATGTTTGGTTAACTATTATTGTCAGTCACACGCTATCTCTAAAAAGGTCCGCAAATTTGGAATGTTTTATCTTTTGGTTAAAAAAAAAAACACATCATATTAAGTTTGACAAATATTTCGAGTACTTTTATGTATGATTGTACTAATAGGAGAACCCAGCTCTACGCTTTGTTGTTAACTTGTGGTTCTGTTAGTATTATCTTTCATCTAAGATGTGATTCCTCTACAGTTATCATTTTAAGTTAATTGGACATTTTGTGAGAATTGGTTTAGTTAAAACTGATAACATAACAGTAAACCCAATTAACCACTCATGTGAACTATATTACATTACAAGGATGAACTTAGTGAAGGACAGCACGTTAATCCCTTGTGCTTACTCACTTATTTAAAATGTGACCATATGATACATGAACATATAGACTGACTAAAGGTGCTGGTATCAATCCTTATGATAAAGATTAGTAAAGGTTCATATCTTTTTTCTGTAAATAAAAAAAATGAATATTCCTTAAGCTGGGTGGAATTTTACAAAGGAGTTTGGACTTAATCCACAAGACTATGGTGAGTCATTATAGACTTTAAGACACTGGTGTTGAATACATCACTCTCGGAGAGTATTAGTAAGGAGGGCCAAGTACAGAACCTAAGAGGACAACATTTCTGAAGACAGAAAAGAAAGATATAAAGCAAATGTGATAAAGACAAGAAGGAACATCTTAGAAGGTAGGAGAAAAACCAGGAGAATAAATATCAGCTCAAAATTTGCAAATAAAATAATAACGGGGGGAAAAAACACCTCCTTTAAATTTGACAATTAGGAAGTGACCAGTCACATCAGAAAGCAATGTCATGTCCAATAGTGGGGGTGGAAGCCAGACTGCAGACATTGGAGTGGTACAGAAGGTGAGGAAGTTAGTACAATCGCATTTTGATGTAAAACTTTATACAGCTATATAAAATGTATGAAAAAGTACACAAAAAATGTTAACAGTAGTTGTATCTGCTTAGTAGGATAACAGGCCTTTCCTGACCACTGTATCTAAGCATATCCTCCCCTTGCTCTTTCCTGAATCCAACACAAACCCTGTTATTCTTTACCACTAGCATTATAGTTTGTGATCTTTATAATACTTTCTCAAATTACAACTCATTATTTTACCTGCTTATTTCCTGTCTCCCCCACTATATACTATAAGTATATAGTAAACTTATACTTGTTTCATTCACCTTCCTGTACCACACCCAGTTTAAGGACTAAACTGTAGAAATGTTCAATGAATGAATGAACAAATAAATGACTATTGTAGAAAAAGAGGTAAGTACACACAAGCCACTAACAATGTTTCACAGAGGTTCATGTATATTCAAAACCATCTAAACACCTAAGTCAAAAATACACTATCTTGGGGTGGCTGGATGGCTCAGTTGGTTAGAGTGTGAGCTCTGAACAACAGGGTTGCCAGTTCAATTCCCACATCGCCAGTGAGCTGTACCCTCCACAACTAGATTGAAGACAATGAGCTGCCACTGAGCTGTGGGAAGGGCAGCCAGATGGCTCAGGTGGTTGGAGCATGAGCTCTTAACAACAAGGTTGCCGGTTCAATTCCCACATGGGATGGTGGGCTGCGCCCCTTCCAACTAAGATTGAAAACGGCAACTGGACTTGGAGCTGAGCGGCCCTGGAGAAACACAATAGTGCCCAATTAAAAAAAATATATATATATATACATATATATATATATATATGTAAATTTTTTTAAAAAAAGTAAAACTTAAAAGAAAAAAATACATTATCTTCGTTGTATAAAATTACTTGACTTTTAAATTTGATTCTAGATCTTTACTTTCTTGTAACACAGCATAATATACTGTTTAAGAAAACAACATATAGTGATTTAGATCTCTGTCATTTATTAGTTGTGTGACCTTTGACAACTTTTTTACCCTCCTAAATCTCAGTTTCCTCATTTGTAAAATGGGACAGCAACGGTATCTTCCTTATAGAAATGTTGTAAGATTTAAATGAAAGATTACTTACATAACCTTTGTAAGCTCATGGCACATGGTAAACATTCAATAAATAATTGCAACTACTACTATTTATTATTATAAACATTTTAAGCATTAAATTGGACTATGCCATACAAAGTTTTAAAATAAATTTCAACTTTAGGATCCCGATCCTCCTCTAATGGTGTCCTTTGCTTGAGTGCCCCTAGTTCGGGGGTCAGGAGGAAGACGGGGAGAACCAACATGGGCAGACATAATTTAATATCAGAAAAGTAGTCAAGCATAGAATAGTGATCCTCAAAGCCAAGCCAGTAAAAGGAAAGAAAAAAAGAGTACTGGAAAATGATGATGAAACTACCGTTTCCTCGAAAATAAGAGCTAGCTGGACAAATCAGCTCTTTTGGAGCAAAAAAATTAATATAAGTCCGACCCGGTCTTATTTCACTATATTTCACTTATTTCACTATAAGACCGGGTCGGACTTATATTAATTTTCGCTCCGAAAGACACATTAGAGCTGATGGTCCAGCTAGGTCTCATTTTCGGGGAAACACGGTGGAAAATACAGTGGCTTACAACAGAAGCAGTTTTGATGACACAAACTGTGCTTGTGGAAGAAAAGAGGGATGAGGAGGCAGAGAGGCTGGAAATAATGCTTTGGAAGACATCTGAATAAAGGTCAAAGTGGAATCCATGGGAGTGGAGTGCATGAGATAAAAATTACAATCTCTGAGTTGGGTGAGACCTGAAAAAAGATCATGCGGCTCAACTTCCTACCTAATATATGAATCCTTTCCACAAGGGGTCTTTCTGCCTCCACTGGAAAGCCTTCAAAAATGGAGAACTGACTACTTCAAAAGCAGATTATTACTATGAAACAACTATGATTACTTTAAGAAAAACATTCTTTCTTGCAGTGAACAGAATCCTTCCTCAGTTCAATTACAATACAGGAATAATAGGGTAAATAATGCTAGTCATAGAAAAGTATATCACAAAGGGAGAAAGGGAGAGAAAAAGGGCTAATGAGAGCTGAGAGCAAGAGGTGGAGCAAATGCATTGAAGAGGAAAGGAAGAAAGCAACCAGAAATACCATCCTTGCAGGAGCCAAAGGAGAAGTGTCCAGGAGGAAAGGGTGAACAGCAGTGTCAATATGCTGCAAAGAGAGGGTAAGGATGTTACTGACTTCCAAAAGGATCCTGAATTAGAACAAATTTGGGACAGTGGTTGGGTATGGTTACTTAACCCGACCGCAAGAAGTTAAGTAAGTGATGAAGTAATAAAGGCAACAAGATCAACATCTCTTTAATGGTGAAAGAAAAGAGACTAAGAGTTGAGCAAGAATATTTTAGGTCATGGGAAACTCAGCTTATTTGTAGGCAAACAACAAGGATGAGATAACAAGGATGTAGGCAAACCAACTGAAGGATGAGATTAAAAAAAAAAACACAAGAAAAAGTGGTGAAGATGGGAGGAAAGGGAAGAGTTAGATACACATGGGAACTGGATGGGATGGGATGGAGGGGTGGAGGCAGAGAGAATGAGACTAATCACACCCAGGAACCATCTTAGGCTATGCCCCACCTTGAGAAAGACAGGACAGGATTTTGTCAGGCAACAGTGAGAAAATGAGCAAGTTGATCCAGAAAAGTAGCCTCCATCCTACTCATCTGCCCTTATCTGGAGGGAAAAAAAAGAGATCAGCTGGGATTTGGACAAACCTGGATTGTCTCACTCCCACTACTGGTTCTAAAGGACTTCAGTGAAGTCCTGCGATCAAGAGTGCATTGAAAACATGTTATTAACGAAAGAATGAAGGATGGCAGGGGAGAGAGAAGCAATGGAAACACAGTAAGAAGAATTGCATCATCACTAATAACTAACTAAACACTATACATATGTAGTTCTTAATTGCTTGCTTTCATTCAGATTATTTTGTTGGTCTTCCTAACAACCTACAGTAAGAAAAACATTTCTGAATGAATCAGTGAATGAATGAATCAGTGGTCCTCATTATTCAGATAATGATACAGGTTCAAGAATAATTGGTTTCAAGACTAGTTAACTGTGAAGATGGTATTTGCATTCAGCTCTTCTGACTCTAAATTCCATGCTTCTATCTTTACTCCAAACTGCCTCTCCAAAAAAGATAAGTTATTTCACTACTGCCTCCCACACATTTCAGGCACCCAGTGTTTTCCTCCTTTTTCTCCTTATCAGATCAATTACTGGCCCAATAACAATTATTATAAATAATTATTAATTATGTCCATCTTATGTTAAAAATGATAGCAATAATTAACATCTGATTGTGATAAGAACTTTTTAAGATCTTTCCTTAGGACAATTTTAGGTTCAAGAATTTTGTAAAACTGGCACTGCTAAAAAATTATTCTTCAAGGAAAGAGATACTATACATTTTGATCAGTATAATTTATCTTAGCAATAGCACTTTCAACAGGAAATGTGTTCTGAATTCCAAATAACTGACTTATTAGTGAATTTTTATAACATGTCTATTTATAATTCAAGAGATATGGATAAAGTAGATAAATTTTTTTATACTGAGCTGGACAGAGGTAGCCTATTTTGCTACCATGGATTTAAGTTTAATAAAAAAAAAGAAAAATTCAATACTTGATGCTATTTTTAAAAAGCATACCAAAAAATGGCTAACTTGATTTCCCCAAATTTAGATATACTGATATATGCAAGGGAAAAAAAAAGAAAAAGAAAACAACCATACTGAACCATATTGTAATGTCCTACCAAAGACTAATATGATATTAGTAGAGATTATTTTTTAATCATAGAAATTTAAAGTATCTCAAATATCTCATATTGTAAGAAGCACTTCCCAGAACACTTTTGGAATTTTAAGAGCCAATTTCTGGTATAATTAAGCTTGGTATAATAATGATATAGCTAAGCTTCTTTCATACAACTTAGACACAAATAACAATAACCTTGTATGCTATTTAAGTATAAGATTTATCATCTGACAAAACCTAGTTTAACCATATTTTTTAAAGTGCTTAAAATTTTTTTAAATTATGTATCATATACATTATTGCTCACAACAATCTCAATAATGAAGCCAAAGATCAGCAAATAAATCCTAAAAATAACTCATTTCCAATTTACTGGAGAATACATATCTCTTAAGTACGTATACAATTAGACACTTAGTAAAAATGCTTACAAAAAAGAGTAAATCTAAAATAAAATCTACCCTACCATGAAAATATCTGCTAGAAGAAATTATATATTAATATATTCCTAAGAAGAACAAAAATGACAGCTGAATTTACCTGTTGTTTTGGGTAATCCCTGCCTTGCTTCTTTCCAGAGTAGAAATAATCTAGTGTTAACAGTCTATCTTTGTTAATAAAATATATTTTATATCTAGATATCTAAACAGCAGGATCTTCAAATAATCTAAACAAGTACTCTATAAATGTTAAATAACAATAAAAACAATGCTTTCAAGCAATTTTCTTGTTAGAGAAAATAAAGCAAAACAGCTAGAAACTCATCTTCAATGAGTTAGCAAGTGGTTCAGGAATTAAAGTATTAAATGTTATCTTAAGGTATAAAGTAAATAACTGTAAAGTTCATTGCTACTATAACCCCAAACCAACAATAAATTAGCACTACCCCTACACCTCTCCCTACTGTTTGGCGCTCTTAGCCCAGTTCTGCCTTACTAAGCTTCTCAAATTAGCTTGGATCCCATGGTCAATTATAATACTTCAACAGTCTCCCTTACATCTTCAATTTTCTTCTCCCTCATCTATTTTCAATATAATCTGTATTTACTTTGTTCCTGGCTGCAGAACACTGCCAGAGAAAACTTACATAAAACATATAGATTATAAATTTATGAGTTACAATCTCAGATGAGGCCTGCTTAGCAATCCTTTCACTGATTTATTGTGAAATCCTTCTTTTTCCTAGTTGCCATAGTACTCGTATTTATAACAAACTCTCATCACTTTCATGTCCCCTAGCTTACCTTCATCAATCCCACATTTAAAAAGCTACTGTCTTTTAACTTCATACCAAAAAAAAAGAGTCCTCAGATATGACTTCTTGTCTCCGTAATGAAACATACCGGATTCGCTCCTTTACACAACTCCTAACTTTCTGACATACAGTATAGGTGTCTACTCTTCTCCAGGATTAATCCCCCAACCAGCTGTTCTTGATCTCACCTCTTCTCACTTCATCTAAGACACTGTTCGATTCCCTGACTCCTATATTCAATTTCATCAGCCCATAAAAAAAATTCAAGTATTAAATTAAAATTCTTTCCCTCAACTCAGTCTCCTCAAGCTACTTCTTACCTCCCCTTCATTGGCAAAATCTATTCTCTCTTTGGTCTACCTCCTTAGCAATGTCTTCCATCTCCAGCACTCACTTGGTTCTGGAAAAGGTAAAGAATGAATGACCCGATTTCAAAATTCAATTGCCTATATTCAGTCTTCATCTAATCTGACCTTACTGCCCTCAAAAATCAATGAAAATAATGAATGTAGACGGAATGAAAGAATTAGAAAATCACCATTTGTAATCATCCAATGCAAAAATTGATTCAAGCAAGGATCATTAAAACCACTAGTTTAAAAGATTGTTAGAAACAGGATATTTACATGGCCACAGAGAATCACCCTATCAGTTATTTATATATTAAATAGTAAAGAGATCTATCACTTCCTGCCTTTATCAAGTGATCAAGCCAGAATTACCAGCAGGACGACAGACTTACATTATGTGCCTCCTGATGTGCTAAAGTGGTAGGTATACATATCATCTGTGTGGTACTCTTGCCAGAAATACCTGATCAGAATCTAATCATGAAGAAACAGGCTAATTCAGCATATGGAATATACTCGAGGACAAATGCCTCTATTTTTCATAAAATAAAGGAGAGAGAGAAGCAGTAGGACTAGTCCAGATTAGGGGAGACTAACGAGACATACCAGTCAAATGCAATGCATGAATCTTTTATTGAATCTTGCATTGGGGGGTGGAGGGGAGGAGGGAAAACTGTAAAGAATTTTAGGACAAATTAGGAAATTTAAGTATGGACTATATGTTGAACAACGTTATAGAGCAATTGTTATTATTCCCAGGTGTCATATGGTATTGTGGTCATGTAATGTCCCTGTAATTGGGAGATGCATGCTTAAGTATCTAGGAGTGAAGCATCATGATATCTACATCCTGTTTTCAGGTTTGGCAAAAGGAATGTGAGTGTGTGTGTGTGTGTGTGTGTGTGTGTGTGTGTGTATGCAGGTGTTCATTCTACTATTCTTTTGACTTTTCTGTGGGATTAAGTTTTTTTCAATAATAATAATAAACCAATGCAAGCTTACCAAGAACTGACGATAAGTAGAAAGGAGCCAAATGGAGGGAAGGAAGAGCATGACAAGGAGAACACTCCATGAAGAGTGAACAGTACTCGTATATGCAAAGGCTTGGAGGGAAGAGAGAGCCTATTGCCAGAAACCACAAGTAAGTCAATACTTCTAAGAAAACTATATATTTGCGGGGAAGACAGAGTTGTGAAAAGTCACTAGGCTGGAGAGATAAATTGGGAAAATAAATGAATTTATAAATTTGTTAGAGGAATAAGGAATGTGGATTTCATTGTGAGAATAAAAGAAAGTCACAGAAATAATTTAAGCTGAGGAATAATATAATCAAATTTGCCCTTTAGAAAGATCACTGATTGTAGCACAAAGAATGGATTGGAGAAGACTAAGACTAGAAGAGACCAGATAGGAAACCAGCAATAATCTACGTATGAGATGACAGTAACCTGAACTCAGATAATAGTAGAGAAGATGGAGAAAACTGGAGAGATTCCATGTTTTTCTCCAGTCTTACCCTGTTTGGAGAGTCCCACACCCAAATTTATAACTGCCCACAAATCTCATAGATAGCTAAAATTCAATACATCCAAAACTTAAAACTCATTAACTATCATCTTCACCCCTCTTCCACCTGCCAAAAATTTATTCCTTCCCTGGCTCACTTAATGACAACACCATTTTATGTAGTTTCCCAAGCTAGAAACCCTACAGCCAACTTGACACCCTGACCTCTTTACAATCTTCATTTTCTATACCAACTTGGACTGTCCTATGGATTCTACCTCCAAAATTCATCTCAATCCATCTCTTGCTCTCCATTCTAACTGCCACTGCTCTAGTTCAGGATTTTATTTGCAGATTAGACTACTGTGAGTCTCCTACCAAAAGTCCTTCTTTGGTCCTAACCTCATGCAACTTCAGAATCATCTTCCTAAAATTCAGATCTCATTAGGTCAATCTCCTTAAGCATTCTATGATAGTGGTATATATACAGGGGATGCCAAAAAAATGTATACACATTTTAAGAAAGGAAAACTATATTAAAATTGTAATACTCAATATATACTGATAACAAAAGATGACTAAAAGTCATGTTTTACTTCTGCAATTACAAGAGGTGCTCAAAGTGGTTACCATCAGCGTCCAGACACTCCTGATTATGACAAACTACTACTTGAGCAATGTCGACCAAAGTGTCCACTCGTATACATTTTTTTGGCATCCCAATACACATATTAAGTCTGTCAAATCTAAAAATTCTTCATCACCTGGGCCCAACCTACCCCTCAGGTTAGCCAAATTGAAATAGAAAAAAAAAAAGGCATGAACTTTCTTGACATAATTATTATTTCCAAATTTTACTTTATTCACGCCACACGAGAAAAATATCTTATGAGATGTGATCAAAACATACGGTGAATGCTTAAATTAAAAAAAATTTTATTACAGTAAAAGACACATTGCCATTAATCCCCCTCAAAATACTCCCCCTCACTTCGAACACACTTATCCCATCATTCTTGCCACTTTCTGAAGCAGATCTGGAAGTCCTCTTTCGTGAGTGTCTTTAGTTGCACTGTCGTGGCTGCCGTGATGTCCTGAATCATTTTGACTTTGGGGAAGAGCTAGAAGTTGCAAGGTGCCAGATCCAGTGAAAACGGTGGATGAAGACACACCATGATGGTTTTATTTGACAGAAATTGACATAAACAAGAAACATGTGACACAGAGCATTGTCATGATGGAGGATGACTTACAGCATACTTGAAACACATCTTCTCTCTACAGTAGCTCACACCCAACTGACCACCGAACAAATTGAAACTTGTCACACACTGTTACTAAGGTTCGACGGGCCACTTCCCATATTGAAGATCCCTGCCTTTCCGTTGGATGGCACTTGGCAGCAGCATTCACCGTAGTTTTCGATCACAACAGAAAGGCTCCGTGTCACACATTGCTTCTGGTACGGCAACTTCTGTCAAATAAAACCATTACGGTATGTTCTCATCTACCTTATTCACCAGATCTGGCACCATGTGACTTCTGGCTCTTCCCCAAAGTCAAAACCGACCACGAAAGGTAAAGTTTTGAATCGATTCAGGACAACACAGCAGCCACAACAGCACAACTAAAGACACTTACGAAAAAGGACTTCCAGAACTGCTTCAGAAAGTGGCAAGAACAATGGGATACGTGTGTTCAAAGCGAGGAGGAGGAGTATGTTGAAGGGGATTAATGGCAATGTATCTTTTACTGTAATATTTTTTTACTGAAATATTCACCGTATTGTTTGATTACACGTTGTAAAACATGATGCATCACCATCACATTCATACAATAAACGTCCACTCTCTGAACTTCCTTTTAGTCAAAAAGTCAACTATTTGAATAAAAAGTCCTCCAAATCGGTGGCATTTTTTGCCCTGAAAACTTTCCCCTACTTCCTAAAATTCAATTTTTTTAAGTTCACCATATTAAAAAAATATATACCTACCAATACCACCACATGACTTATTCTGAATACTGTCGCAAACTATTCTACCCTCCTGCTACCCCAGAAAAATCTCACTGAATAGCTCAAGCTCTGTTTACCTGCAGTCTTACTTCTATATGATGGTGAAAGGTGACCAGTTAATAAAATTGTAAGAGATTACATTTCCCCCCATTTATTCCATATATTTTAGTTAATTCAATTCTAAACACTATAGCACAAACTATGGACTACTGGACATGTAAAAAAAAAATCAAAGCATTTCTTTTTGTGTAAAAGATGTTGAAAAATAATAGAAAAAGATACAAGTCTAGAAAGAGATAAGATTTTACAAATAATGAGTAGGTTTAAAACCCCTACTTCTTCATTAAGTCTTCCCATTTGAAGAGCAGTTATCTACCAGTGGTAGAAAAACCGCTCAAATATAAAGGAGGGCATGAATAGTAAATGAAGACAGAAGGAATTATTCCCAACATGGGAATTAATCCACATACCCGTATCTTACTCTCAAAAAGACTAAACCTTTTTGTACAAATAAGTAGCTTCTGAAATTATGTATTTTCATGACTTTTCAAATAGTATATTTTAAAAACAAATAACCTTTTCTTCATAAGGTTATAAAATAAAAGAATAAAATCTATTAATTTCACCATAGTTTTCTACTGTGCTATAATAATGATACTCTCAGGTGCTACTGAAGGAAGTCAGTTTGCTCCTATTGTAAAGAGCTTCAGATTATGGCAATAATACCAATTCTTTTACTAGTTTGTTATCAATACATTTTAAAAATTCCTCTCTTCTCCCTAGAGAGACTATCATCAGTCAATGTTCTCTGCCTTGCTATCTACACTCCTGCATTTGGCTCCTTCTCTATCCCTTTCTAATGATTTCTAATGATTCTTCTGAAACAAGTAACTTTTTTTAAATTGAGGTAGAATTGATATAACATTAGTTACATTAGTTTCAGGTGTAGTAACTAACTTATACAGTATTTTATAGTTGACCTAGCATCTTAACACGTTACCCCATTCAATTCCCACAATAACTTTGTAATACAGGAATTACCATTACTCCTATTTTATAGATGAGAAAATTCTGGCTCAGAAAGATTGAGCAATTCATCTAAAGTCATACAACAAGTAAATAGCAAAGGGGATCCCAACTGTCAATCTTTTCTTCTTTCATCACCAAATTGAGCTTTTTAAAAACAAATTAAATAAGAGTCAAAAATGAGGTCTATGAGAAAAAGAAAAAAAAAAGATCCATGTATAAACTTTGAAAATTTTTGGCCATTCACAACATACACTATTAATTAATTAATTAAAACACTTAGCTTACTTCTCTCCTTTCTTGGCAGTTGAAGCTACCAGAGGGGAAAAAAAATAACTTCTAGCAAAGAAAATACTACTATACTATATTTATTGCCAATTTTGAAAAACCTATGTACCAGTCACGGACAATTCAAAATATAAGAGTTCAAATTTGCAGAGTTCAAATTAAAATAAGGCTGCCATTTTCAGAAAAAACAATTCTGAAAAAACAATTTTCTTCAGGTTTGAAGATAACTAAATAGACTAAAGAATATCTGCATTATGTCATAGATTTCCTTTTACTTTTCCCTCAACTGACTCCCCCTGCCAAGAGTGAAAGTTGCTACCATGTTTCCCCAAAAATAAGACCTAGATGGACAATCAGCTGTAATGCATCTTTTGGAGCAAAAATTAATATAAGACCCGGTATTATATTGTATTATAGTATACCCAGTATTAGTATTAGTATACCAATAGTACATTGTATTGTATTATATTATATTATATTATATTATATTATATTAGACCCGGTCTTACATTATAGTACAATAAGACTGGGTCTTATATTAATTTTTGCTCCAAAAGAGCATTAGAGCTGATTGTCTGGCTAAGTCTTATTTTCAGGGAAACACGGTAGAGGATCAAAAGGGTTAATTTAATCCACCAATCAGTGCCCCTGAGAGTGTTTTCCCACTAGCTCAGGCCCTTAATAGAATCATGCAAACCATAGGTTTAGAACAATACTACTGATATTTTGGGTCAGCTAATTCTTTGTTCTGTGGGGGGTAGGGTGGTATAGGATCTGCTCTGTGCGTTGCAGGATGTCATGTTTCCGGACACTGCCAAATGTCCCGGACACTGCCAAATGTCCCAGACACTGCCAAATGTCCCTGGAGCGCAAAATCACCCATTTGATAACAACTGATTTAGACGTTAAGGCCCTGAATCTTTGAAAAAGGAGGCCTCCAACCAGGCCTGTTAATTTTAATTTTTAAAAATTAATTTTGGTTTTGAAATTTGGATTTTTAAAAATAAGATGGGAATAATACAAGAAGATACCTAAGTAATATATATACCATCCTTCTTTAGATTAAAGCATTTTTAGAGGATTCTGTAATATGAATTTCATCTATGTGATATCCCCCGATCCCAAAGTTGGGGAAATGTCCTCCTCTGCTGGTAAAATGTCAAATACTATATGTACATATATACATGAATGCATACATACATACATAAGAGAATCTAAAGAATTGTAATTTACAAATCCCTATTTTTTGCCTTACAAGTACATGCCACATTGTCATTCTTGAGCCATGTTCAAACTTCTGCTCTTCAGATTTCCTCATCTGGTTCCTGCCATCTATTTGTGAAGCAAGCAGGAAGTAACCTGATGATCTTTAAGGTCTTTTCCTACCCTAATATCCTAATATTCAATGGCAAAAATACTCTCTCAGCTTTTACTTACTGAATCCCAACTGACCAGACCACCTCTTAAGACCACTGAAGCCATTCATGCTAACTTTTTTTCTCTACACCTTACATTAATCTATGCTGAATACAACCAAAAAGTATGTCAGTTGTTTAAAACATTGCTTATTAATACCAATGATCCATTGCTTATTATGATTGAAATAAAATACTTTAAATATTTTGATTGTTTAAATTGATTTTAAAAGACTTTTCAATGCTCAATGTCACTAATCATCAGAGAAATGCAAATTAAAACCACAATGAGATATCACCTCACAACTGTCAGAATGGCTCTCATCAATAAATCAAAAAACAATTAAGTGTTGGCAAGGATGCAGAGAAAAGGGAACCCCAGTGCACTGTTAGAGGGATTGCAAATTGGTACACCACCATGGAAAACAGTTTGGAGGTTACAAAAAATTAAAAACTGAAGTACCTTATGACCCAGCAATTTCACTTCTGGGTATCTACCCAAAGAAATCCAAAACACTAATTCGAAAAGATACATGCACCCCTATGTTCACTGTAGCACTATTTACAATAGCCAAAATATGGAAGCAACCTAAGTTCCTATCTATGGATGACTGGGTAAAGAAATTGTGGTGTATATATATACCATGGAATATTACTTGGCCACAAAATAAGAATAAAATCTTACCATTTGCAACAACATGGATGGACCTGGGAGATATTATGCTAAGTGAAATAAGTTAGACAAAGATAAGTACTATTTGATCTCACTTATATGTGGAATCTAAAGAACAAAATAAACAAGCAAAACAGAAACAGACTCAAAGATGCAGGGAACAAACTGATAGCAGCCAGATGGGAGGATGGTTGGGGGCGGGGTGAAAAAAGGATTAGGAAGTATAAATTGGTAGTGACAAAACAGTCACGGTGATGTAAAGTAAAACATAGGGAATATAGTCAATGATGTGGCAATAACTATGTATAGTGCCAGGTGGGTACTAGACTAGTCAGGGGGATCACTTTGTAAATTATATAAATGTCTAATCACTACGCTGTACACCTGAAACTAATAGAAAATAATAATATTGAATGTCATCTATAATTGAACAATTTAAAAAGGGGGTGGGGGGTGACGGGGAATAGAGGTTCAAATTTCCAAGTATAAAACAAATAAGTCACGGATATGTAATGTACAGCATAAGGACTATAGTCAATAATATTGTGATAGCATGGTACAGTGCCAAATGGTTGTTGGACTTGTGGTGATCACTTCTTTAAGTATATAAATGTTGAATAACTATGGTGTACACCTGAAACTAATTTAATATTGTATGTTAGCTGTGAGTTAATAAAAATCTTTAAAAAAATCTTTTCAAGAAACTATGAGCTGATACCATTTATAGGGATGAACCACAAAATATTGCCATGGAAATAGATTAGTGGTTGCCTAGGCCTGGGACTGGTGGAGGGAGAATGGGAGTAATTACCAATGATGAGCAGAAAGTTTCTTTTTGGGGTGATGAAAAAGTTCTAAAATTAGATTATGGGGATGGTTGCACAACTTTGTAAATATACTAAAATCACTGAATTTTACACTTTAAGTGAGTGTACTTGAACTTAATAAAGTTGTTTGCAAAAAGCTAAAAGTAGGAAAAAGGAATTTTAATCAATTTTCACTGATAGGCAAATGTGATTAAGAACAAATTCTACAAATTTTGCTATTACATGAGTTATAATATAAGATTTGATTTTAATTCTGAAATTATTAAAAACTTCATACCTATCCAGACATAACTTTTCCAGAAAACAAATTTAATCTTTTTCTAGTTAACTTTGGATGATTTGGAAGCAATGAAAAACATTTTAGAAAGCCAAATGCTAGAGTAACAATACCTCTACGAGAATAAAATATATGAATATCATTAACAAAAACAAAACATGAACAGTCTACAGAGTTTTGTTGTGATGCATTCTTTATAAAGAAAACCATTAAAACATTTTTCATTCCCTTTAAAAGTGATCCTCAGATTGTCATGTCTGTCCTGGTAGTGTAATAATTCTGAAGTTACCAGAGCATAATTTTAAAATAGCCAAATCACAAAAAAATTGCAAACATGTAATCCTCCAAACCACAACTATCAATTATCCCAAATTTGCCCATATTCATCATTTTCACCCAAACTTATCATGAGCAATCATGATCACAGTGAATCATCAAGTAATACCTATTTCGAGGAAATCAGACTCTGACTACTATACAAATACAGTCAAACAAACAAATCCTATTATTCCATCTGTTCTATCACAAATGCTTAGAAATCATTAAGACTCTCAAAGTACTTTTCCAATTAGAACTCTCCAATAGATTAATAAAAGTCAACCTGAATGTCTATTAAAATGTGCAGTTTTCACAATAATACACTTCTCAGTATACTATCATAATATCACTTGCCTTGTAAGCATTTACTATTAAGATTGCCCTGTGTTTTAACAAGTCAGAAATAGAGCCAATTAAAAACAATAAACAACACTCGAAACAATTTAATTCTTTGAACGTTGCCTCAATAAAGACCAAAAAATAAAGCAGATTAAAGGGGAATTCTTTTTAAAGAAAAATCGCAACCCAGCTAAGCCAAAATTCTAAAAATACCATCCTGAACTCAACACATGGATAGACCAAGCGGTCAATTATAATGGTCAAAAGTTCCCTTGTCAACGACGGTAGAGCAGGAGAGGCCTGCCTCTGTATCAATGCAGAGATGGAAAGAAGCAGAATTGAAGAACATTAATTACTGAACAAAGTATTGCGAGCTAAATTGCCAAACGCACAACACCGAGTTCTTCTTATGGATAGCCCTCCCCAAGAAGAAAAGTGATTATTTTTAATTTAAATTATTTCAATAGCATCAAAAGAGGGTCTAAGGGCCCGGCTGGGAAAAGAAAGGGAAAGTTTGGGGGCAGCATCTACGGAGGGTATTGGAAGTTCCAGAGCCGGGATCCCGGAGAGGGGCGAGAGGGGCTAGAGCGACGTTTGCGGCCGCCACTGGAAGTGGGGAGCACAGCTGCCGACCCGATCCCGGAGGGAGAGTGACAAGGAAGAGGAGAAGGTGGCCGAGAGGAGAATGGAAGCTTCAGCGCCGGTCAGTTGTGACCGAAACTCTGTCCGACTGCAGTCGGGGAGGAGACAGAGGAGGTGGGGTCTCGGTCCCTCTCTCCACAGGAGGTCGGGCGGAGGGTGGGCCGCGAAGCGCTGGGGGCCGAGTGGGGCCAGCCGGACACCTACCTGCGGGTCCCGGGCAGCCGCCCCAGAGCGAGGCCTAGTGCATCGTCGCTGCCTTCAGCCCTCCACGTCGCGCCGAGGCTGCTGCTCCGCGGCCGCTGCCGCTGGGAGCCCGGCCGGGCCCGAGCCCGGCTTCCCGCCTCCGCCCCGCGCCGGCTGGCCCGTCCGCCGGGGGTGCAGAGGGCCGCCCTCTTGAGCCCAGCTCCGCTGTGGGGTGAGAGGCGGCAGCAGCGGCTCCCTCACGTCTCTCCTGGGTGTCCTGTCAGCCAGCAGTTTCCCCCGGGTCCGCAGCGCCGCCTCCGCCGCTGCTGCCACCGCCTCTCCCACATCCCCGGCCTCCAGAGGAGTCGCCGCCGCCGCCGCCGCCGCCGCCGCCGCGCCGCGACCACTACCCTTAGGACTTCTTGCTGCCTGCTCACTGCTTCTCCTCGCCCCGCCGACCCGGGTCGGCCCGACTAAGTCGGGGGGAGGCAGCGCCGGAGGCCGCCGCCAGGCCGCCGCAGCCCCCAGCCCACAATCCACCGCGCGGCTCCGCCGGGGCGGGAGGGCCGCGGCCGGGCCGGGAGGAGCGGAGCGCTCGCCACCTCGGGAGAGGGGCTACGACGCGGGCGCAGCCGGCGTTCTCCCGGAGCGGGAAACAGCCCGTGCGACTCCTCTGCACCTCCTCTCATAGCCCTGCACGTAAGGACAGAAACCCACGCTGAACTCTACTTTTCCCCACGACCCTTCCACCACTGAGACATGTTCTCAGAACCTCCCAGGTGCCGCCTTCCGCCTTCCCTGGGACTGGACCCTCGCCCACCTCCCAGACCAACCGACTCCAAACGTCCCTAAATCACCCGGGACCTATTAAAGTAAATATTTTCACACCATTCCACCCCTTCTTTCACCCCCCCCCCCAAAGTGAATGCTGTTCTGAGTTTCCCAAATAAATGTCCTTTGAAAGGTTAAAGGTCACCCCTTTCCCAGGAACCCACTGAACTCTGAAAATAGTACAGGATCTCTCTATCGAGGCCTTTCCCCACTGAGTCCTCTAAATTTTCAACTAAGTTCCAGGCCTTTCTCTCCGGCAACTATCTGGCTGAGATATTTGAAGTGTGTGTGTTATCAATACTTCCTCGGTGTGATCTTTTTAAACAGTAATCCAATTCAGCCTGGTTTCAGAGGGCTTGCAACCTTAATCCAATAAAATACAATCCGCAAGAAACGGAAAGTCTTAGAATATTTTTTAAAAGAGAGAAAAGGGCCCTCATTTGAGAGCTTATGTCTTGATTTTAGTAAGATTTTTCCACAATTTTCCACAATTTTGAATTTTCCACAATTTTGAAACTCCCTTTGCCTAAAAATAATCAAAGTTTCAGGCATTTATAAGACAGTATGTTTTAAAAGTGAAGATGTAACTCTCAGAGTTGGGGATTGAAAAAAAAAGTTCAAGTTTCACTTCCAAGAAGTCACTTTGAAAACTGCAAACATAACTGAAATACTGTTAACCACTAAAGAGCTAAAGTTGGGGGAAGGGAAGGGCAAACGAGAAGGAAGCAACAAAATAGTTGAGAGGAAATTTTTACATGATATTTTTCTAAATTCAGTTCTCCACAGTTTGTAATAAGGAGAGAGACAATATCAATCCCCAACATGAAATAAATTTAACTATAAAATAATGAAGAGATCCTCCTAACTCCCTGATCTCTTATAAAACTAGATAAGTTTATATTATAAAAATATTAAGGAAAGATTCACTGAATTTCATCTAAGGCCAGAGAGGAAAATAATTTCACTAAAAGTCTAGAATCAGTTCATAGAATATACTAAGAAATGGATTTAGCAAATTCCTATATTTTGAACCTATGTCAGGTTCAACATTTTGAAAGTTGCCTTGAACCTGGCAGTTTGACCTTTTAAAAACTATTTGCATTGATACTCCACCTTTTTCCAAAAAAGATTCCAAGTTGCTCTAGTGGGCACTTGGATTAAATAATAGCCTTAAGGTATTTTGCAAACACTAGAACAAGACAAACTGGTTTGCTTTTCTCATTATCCATCTGTAGATAACATACCATAGGAAGAAAATACACATTGAGTATTGTGCTTAGTTCTTTCAGGGATCCAGCATGATGTTTACTTTTATTTTTCAACAGAAAAATTCATAATCATGAATCTAAACAGAAGTAAATGCTGATGATAAGGTTTGTAAAAACACAAAATAAAAACCTGTTAACTGGATAGGTAATTTAAATAGGTAGATAAATTTCAAAATAATTAATATAGTCATTTGTTATCCCTTGAATCATTTCAGTATTAGAAAGTCAAATCACAAATAAATATGTATAGGTATATTGTTAGTGTTCATTTCCAGATATTGCAGACAACAGAAAGTTAAGAAAACTGATAGAAATCATCATTGCCCTAAGAAGAAAATATTAGCCACCATACTACTAACACTGTACTTGGCATAATTTTTATTAAGCCTGTTAAGATTATGAATGGTGATAATTTTCAGGGTCATATATTTTCATTAGAGGAAGAATGGGCAAATTTTTTAATGATGTAAAACTTATAAAAGGCCTATGCTTATGTTTACTATATGTTCAGTGTAGATTTGTCTGACAGTGTGAAGTTAACGTGTAAATTCAATCAATAAATACCATTTTTAATAACTTGTTTGACAGAAACTATACATTCACATGCCAATATAAATACAGAAGGGAAAGGGGGCACTGTTAGAAGGAACAATCAGAAAAACCATTTTGCAATTTAGTTAGACATGTGTACTAGCCACTCTTTTTTCCACAATAGCAAACTTTGAACCTGTCAAATGGAAACCCATTCAAATTTTCTAACATATACTATAGTTAAATATGTACAATGACATTGTGTGTTTAGTATAAATTATCTTTGGTAAGCAAAATCCACCTGTGCTCATGAACTAAAAGTATTATGCTGATAGTTTCATCTGGGGTTGGTTTTTTGATCCAATGCCCTGAATTATTTTACCCATAATATTTAAGGTATTTAAAAATGTTACAATTTATAATAATATAATTGGAATCTGAATATGTTTTACTATTTCTTCATGTCTAGTGTAGACTATCTTAACATGGGAAAACTTTCCAATTTACTTTGAGTATGGTGTAAGCCATTAAAACTAGAATGGGTATAAGCACCACTAGACATTTTATAGTATTTCATGTGATAATAATGCACTCGATTATTGGGAGTATGTAATACACGAGTTTTCGTATATCATCATCTCTTTGTATCTTCTAAGTCAGCTGCTTGATCACTTTGAAAACAATTATTTAACTGGTAAATTTCTCAGTTCCATTTCTCTTTGACTCACATTCTAAATTTCCATTTTGATATATCATCATAATAGCAACTACCATTTGCTAAGAATTTACTGCACTCCAAGCATAGGGAAAACCAAGATAGTATGATGTATTAGTTTTCTATTGCTGTGTATAAATTGCCACAAACTTAGCAGTTTAAAATAACACATTTATTATAGTTTCTGTGAGTCAGGAGTCAAGGCACAGCTTAGATTGGTCTTCTTCTAAGGGTCTCATAAAGCTGCAATCAAAGCATCAGTCAGGCTATGTTCTCACTGGAGGCTTGACTAAGGAAGAATTTGCTTTCAAGGTCACTCAGGTAGTTGACAGAATTCCTTTTCTTCCGGTTGTAGGACTGAGAGCCCTAGCTTTTTGCTGGCTGGAGACTGTCCTCAGCAACTAGAGGCCACCTGCAGTTCCTTGCTATGTAAGTTTTCCCAAAATGGCTGCTTACTTCATCAAACCTGCCAGGAGTGTCTCTAAACTCTGTAGAGTGAGTCAGTGAGCAAGACAGAGTGATATTTTATCATTTTTGCCATGTTCTATGGTTTAGAAGCAAGTCACAAGATTTGCTAACACTCGAGAGGAAATTGCACACAAAGTTGTGAGCATCAGGAGGTGGGCATCACAGGGGCTCTCTACCACCTGCAGTAATTAATCCCGCAGGCTTTCGAATTTAGCTAACCCTGAGTTTTTTACTTGCTTTGACATGTTAGCTACGTGGTTGTGATATCAGTTTCTACTCCTTTGTTTCTTCATCTGCTAACTAGGATCTCTTCACATCTTATTTGTCTCCCATGTAAAATGAGAATAATAATAGGTTGTTGTAAGGATTAAATGAGCATTTAAAAAACTAACTGATAACAAGAAAAACTCAGTTAATTCTTGTTAGTTTTCTTCCTTTTCCCTCCTCTCTTTAATTTCGATCTTGGTCTAATAGAAGTCCCCACTGCTAGCATTTCGACTTTCAACTGCTACTTTTTCAGTCTGTATCCAGATTACCTGTGTGTGTATACCTGTGTCTAGGGCCATGCAAAACCAACTCCAGTATCAATACCTTCAAAAATAGGACTGTATTGCAAATGTTATCTCCAACTCAAACTAGGCAAAATTTAAAATGATGAATTCATAACATTAGAAAGATAGTTATTAGACATAGAGGCTTTCAGAGTTTAGAAAACTTTGTTGGGATTGGCTTTTTCCTTCCTCTGTATCATGTTTATGCATATAATACAAAAGGACATATTATGGCATCGTAGTATTCACCGGTTCTGGGTTTCATTCTAGCTCTGCCACCATCTAGCTGAGTAACCTCAGGCATGTTAAGCTCTCTAATGCTCAGTTTCTTCTGGGGATGAAGATAGTACCCACTTCATAAATGTACTGTGAGGATAACATTTAAAGCGTATTTAAATAGCCTAGCTCATAGGCAGTACTCAAAAAAAAAAACCATATATATATATATATGCTATCAAACTCATTACTATAATCTTCAATATCTCATTATTATTAGGAAGGCTGTGTTAATTAAAACCACAGAATAGTAAGTGGCAAGATATGGTTATGAATGAGGTGGGCAAGGTGAGGCATGAGAAGCCACAAGTCCTCATGAGCCAAGGTGCCGCAAGTAAGATAAGTGGTCAAAAGGTATGAAAAGTTCCAAGTCAGAAACTAGACGAAGAAACTAGCGGACAAGGTAAGATTGTGAATTTTCAACCAAATTGTGGGGAATGTAATCTAAGATACCATCAGCAAGAGAAGAGCGCATGAAATAGGTAATTCCTACCTCAGATATGAAGTCTTTTATATATTTCCTCCTGGAGCAGGAATGAACCATAGAGTATATCTAGTACCACAGTTTGAAGAGGAAACACATGAGTCATGCTAGTATTAGAAAATAGTGAATAAGTTGTTGAGTAGATTAGAGGAGTACAACAGACATATGGGCATATCCTGACAAATGTACAATTATTTTCAAATTGGACCATCTCCCTAGGGGAATATATATATATATATATATATATATATATATATATATATATATATTCACATATATATATATATATATATATACCATTTTATTAGTCCCATTATCATATTTTTCTTCTATTGCTTTATACAGTATTTGGTTCTTTTATTGTTTCATTTGGTCCTTGTATATATGGAGGCTTTGTCTAACAGTTATAAGTATTTCCAGGACAGGGTTTTCTGTTGTTGCTGCTATTATACATTTAAAAATATCCCTACAGAATATGGAACAATACTTGTATACTACATAGTAGACTTTCAATAAATGCTTGTTGAATTAAAAAATAAATATGAATTACTCCCCTTAGTAAATAATATTTGGTATAATGAATATTAATAATTTGTAAACATAATGGATGACTTTGAAATCATACTTGACTCTTTCATATCCCACAACTACTGTGTCAGAAAATCCTATTAGTTCGACCTTCAAACTATATCTAGACTAAACACGTCCCGTCACTCACGTGGCATCCACTTTCGTCCAAGTCATCCTGCCTGGAGGGCCCCTAACTACAGCTGTTGGGCTGTATGCTGCTCATTACAGGAAGCACCATTCACAGAAACTGCAGGGTAAATGATGCTTCTTGGAGCTGTGTAGTGTAATCATCCTACTTGCCTGCATTACTGCAAAAGTCTCCTAGACTTTGTCACCCTCTAGCCTATTCTCAACATAATAATCAGCTCAAGAGTAACCTATTCTCAACATAATAATGACATAATAGCATGTCATTTCTCTGCTTTAAACTCCAGTGGCTTCGTCCCATTCAGAGTAAAAGATAAAAGTCCTCACAAGTCCCTAGATGATCTCATTCTAGTCTTACCTCTCTAACTTCATCTCCCTCTGTTCCCCCAATGTCTCCCTCTGCTCTAATCATATTGGGTTCCGCACTGTTCCTGGGACATGCCAGGCATACTCCTGCCTCAGAGCATTTGCACTTCCTCTTCCCTCTGTCTGGAATGCTTTTCCCCCAGATATCCAAACGGCTAATTCCCTCCTCTCCTTCAGGTCTTTATTCAAATCTTACCTTCTCAGTGAGACATTTCATGAGACCATATTTCTCATTGCAATATCATGCCCTATCTGCTTTCCCACTTTATTTTTATCCTTAGCTTTTATTATCATCTAACCGCCCCCCACCCCATGTGTTTTACTTAGTTATTGTCTTTCTTTCCCCCACAGGAATGCAAGCTCCATGAAAGCAGGAAGTTTTGTCTGTTCTGTTTACCACTTTACCCTCATCCCCAGGACTTGAAACAATGCTTAGTGCAAGTTGAGAGCTCAATAAATACTTGTTGAAATAATGCATGAAAGATAAAGATAAACTCGTACTTATAAACATAAACCACTTTCTACCATATGCTAAGCAGAATGAGTAGCCCATTAGTCTAATGTCTTGAAGGACAATTTGCCACTGATACGTTACAGGGCTCTAGATAGTTGTAAGCCACTATGAATTTATTAGATTTATGATAAAGATGAGTCTTGGCTCATTTTACAATTAGAGCATTTTAAGTAATAACTATATGAAACTATTTTTAAAATATGCAATTTTATAATGAAGTAGAGTATTTAAACATTTATTAGGAAAAAAAGTTTCACTTAAAAATTTTCTAGGAAAATTATGGGCAATTTGGAAGGCATACATTTCCAGAGAAACAGAAACCATAGTTGGCCTCTCAAGGGATTTTTCTCCATAACACTTCAACATCAACTGGGTATGTGACTCACCAGCCATCACTCAAAAAGAACCCCCTAAGCAGCAGAAATACAAATTCTTACACCACTATGCAATATTTTTAAATAGAGAAAAAGTAATCAAACTGAGAAAAGATTTTTACAAGCAAAATAAAGAGAGAAAAAAAAACCCACTGAGTATCATGCAACCAGGACAACTTCAGAACATAATCCACAGTAAAACATTAATTTAACAATGGATTGCAATTATATAATGGACTTTCCTTGAATACCAACGTGCATTAGAAAGCCCATTTAATTCTCATGCCACTCTCTGGTCATTTTGGTTCCCATTTTACCGGGAAGTGAAGTAGCTGTGTTTTCTCACCTTATTCTCTTTACTTTTATGAATTCCCGAGTGTTAATAAAAACAAGTTCTCAATCACAATCTGATTTCAATCTAGAAGTCTTATTTCCAAAAAAATCTAACTTTAGACATAGAACAGCATTTTTTTCCCTTCTGTAGTTTTATTTATTATCTTTTAAGAATTTATGTAAAATAAAAATAATAAACTCAAAGGAAAGAAAACATCATTGAAATCAGACTTTGGAGCAGAAGAGGCCTCTTACTTAACACATGAGCAAATGGAGGTCAAAGGGCTGAGACAGATAATGTTTTAGTGGTGGCAGCAGATTTCCAATTAGAATCCAGATTTAAAGACTTCCAGACTCATGTTCTTTGCCCCACACTATTAAAACTCCAGTGGGAATCCTACAGCAACAAATTACCGAAAAAGTAAAGAATTATGTTCAGTGGAATTACTTATTATTTGAATCCAAAAAATACCAGATTCCCCCTCTTCTCCAAAGAAAAGGTAGCGCTTACTCTAAAGTATGGAATATGAAGTTTCTCATTACTTACAGGAAAAAAAATCTTGTAGGGAATTTTGCTTGATAATAAGTATTTAATGACTTAGGAAATAATCAATGTAGGTAATTTATTGTTTTAAGTACTCTTTACCAGTTCACAAATCCAAGAGACAGTTC
The DNA here is from genome assembly GCF_004115265.2 of Rhinolophus ferrumequinum. Classification (NCBI taxonomy): domain Eukaryota; kingdom Metazoa; phylum Chordata; class Mammalia; order Chiroptera; family Rhinolophidae; genus Rhinolophus; species Rhinolophus ferrumequinum. Next base: position 25,829,584 of record NC_046296.1, on the reverse strand, counting down.
CCATATTTGGCTGCAAGAATGCAGTCTTTTAGAAAATGTATGGCTTATTTCTGTGTAGTCCTCCTTTATAAATATGCAAAGGCTTATTTCCATTCTTCTAAGTTAATCCTAACTTTGCTTTACAGTTCATTATGCACAGTAAAAGAAACGGTAAAGTGAGCATACAGGACACATTTACAAAACAAATATTTTTTTGTCTATTACAAACTGAAAGTCAGACTCATGACAGTTTCCACCCCCCGTAGATCCCTACAACAAGCATATATCAAAACAGTGAGCAAAACAAACGCTTATATAAATGGCTTTGTCTTCATGATTAAGTTGGCTCACTGATGCGTGTCAGTGAGTGCTGCTCTGATTCCAGGTGGTCAGCATCTCTGGTTAACGGCATCCAGAGGGAAATTGCTCTCTTCTCTGATTCTTCACTGCCAGCCTGACCTGCCTGCATTTTGCCCCAGTATGTTAGAGGCTCCCTTAGTTACTCACTACTTACCCCCAGGGTGAGGTTAATTTTTGCCAGACTTGTGATTCCTCGTAACAGTGGAACCAATATTCTGATTCTGATTCTAAATCTCCTATTATAATGAAGAGATGGAGGAAATATTCCTACACCAATACTCCCTAACCCCTTGCACTCTTCCTCATTCTCAAGTAGACATCTTGACTTCAATTCACAGTCAATGCATATTTATAAAAAATTATTCTGGGTCCAATATGCTAGCAGTCAGCAAGACTGATTCAATTCATGCTCTCATAGCCCTCACAATCTGGGGTGGGGCAGAGAGCGAGTACAGAAGACAGACATTAAACAAATAGTTACAGGAATTGTTCAACAACAGATGGGATACGTGTCAAGGAAAGGTTAAAGAAGCTATGAGAGCTTGGAAAGGTGAGTGTAGTTTAATGTAGCTGAACAGAGGATTCTTGCCCAAAGAAACAGCATTTAAACTGAAAAACAAATAGGATCTAGCCAGGGAAGGGAAATGGTGGTAGTGAAGAGTCCCAGGCAGTGGAAACAGCCACCTCTGAGGCATGAAGGATCTAGGTAAGCAGAAGGAACAAAGGACAAGGCCAATTGGCTGGCATGCAATGAAACAGAAGTAGCAAAGCCAGACCATACAGAGAGCTATAAGTCATGTTGGAGTTTGAACTTTATTATAAGCTATGATAGGGCTTTGGGCAAGTAGATGACACAAGAATATTTTTCAAAGTTCAGTTTGACCACTCTGTGGAGAATGAGTTAGTGGAGGTAACTAAGAGAAAGTATGGCATGAGCAGTTAGAAGGGTATCGGTTATGGACTGAATGTTTCTATCCGCCCCACATTTGTATGTTGAAGCCTTAAACCCCAATGTGGTGGTACTTGGAGATGGAGCCTTTGAAAGGTAATTAGGTGTAGATGAGGTCAGGAGGGTGAAGCCCCCATGACGGGACTAGTGTCTTTCTAAGAAGAGGAAGAGAGAAAGAGGTTGCTCTCTCTCCACCATGTGAGGACATAGTGAGAAGGCAGCTGCCCATAAGCCAGGAAGAGGGTCCTCACCAGGAACTGAATCTGCTGGCACCTTGATCTTGGACTTCCCAGATTGATGCTGAGAAATAAGTGTTTGTTGTTTAAGCCACCCAATCCATGGTATTTTATTATAGCAGCCCAAGCTGACTAAGACAGTTCCGATATTTGAGAGGTATCCTAGGAGACAGAATTGGCAGTACTTGGTGATTGGTTGGACAAAAGAGCTAAGAAATAAGTACATGCTAGGAATGATTCCGAAGGTTCCTAACATGAGCAACCAGGAGGATGGTGGAACCATTTAGTGAGATAAGAAACAATGGAGGAGGAAAAGATTTGGTACCATAATTTCAGTAATGGAAATGTCTAATTGGGATATCTGTGTAATAGCTACCTGGAAATGTTAAGGAGGCAGTTAGATATATGGGTCTACAACTCAGAAGAGATACCTGAATGAAGACATAAGTTCATAAGTTGTCAACACATAGTTAATAATTGGAAGGATGAATGTGTATGAGATTTATGAGAGAGAGAGTACAGCGAGTTGGGAAGGGAAGGGAAAGGAAACGGTAAGGAAGAGAAAAAAGAAAAAGGGAAGAGGGCCTGAAACTAGGCCCAGATCTATACAAGCAAATATCAGCATATATCAAATTAGTGAGCAAACAAAATATTTCTATAAAAGACTTTTACCTTTATGATTAAACTGGCTTACTGATATGTGTCAATGGGTACCATTCTGATTCTAGGTGGTCACCATATCCCTCTGGTTAATAGACTAGGTTCTGAGAGGAGGAACAGCAACCAGGGGAGACTAGAAAGAGGAGGCAGAGAAATAACAGGAAAGCCATGAGACTTTGAGGGTACAGAAGACAAAGGAACTAATTTTTTTGGAAACAGCTAGGAGTAGTCAACCAGAGCAAATAAGATGCATGCTGCCCATTAGATTCAGCAGCATGAAGGTCACTACTGATCCTAGCAAGACAAATTTGGTAGATAGTAGAACTGGAAGCAGATTTCGATGAGTTGAGGGCTGTTTTATGGAGAAGAACAAAGGATGAGTAAAGTGTTTCTAGAAGCTTAGTTGTTAAAAAAAAAAAAAAGGGGGGCTAGATAGAGTGGTAGGTGGAAGTGGATGTGAGGGAAGATTTTCTTAATATGGTAGATATTTGAACATGTTTTAATTCCCAGAAGTGCTCTTCAGAAACAAACAAACCAAAACCAAGTAACTCCACTGAGCATAATAATTAATTTTCTCCCAAATATTTGTTCGCTTATGTTATTCTGTGTGTCAGGAGATTTAATATCACTGAAAACTTTTGATTGACATCAAATGATCAAGGAGGAACCAATTTTCCCCATCTCTCAGCTTTGCTGTCATCCATTTATTCATTTAACAATTTTTGTTGAAAACTACTATGTCTCATGCTCTATTTTAAGCACTAGTGATACAATGATATGAAAGAAGCAAGCCCACTTTCACTACTTCTTTTCAGCATTGTACTGGAGTTTCTGGACAGTGCAATAAGTTAAGAAAAAGACATTTTAACAATATAAGAATTGGGAAGAAATAAAACATTATATTTAGATAACATAACTATATATTTAGGAAATCTCAATGAATCTCTAGATTACTAGAATTAATTAACCAGTTCGATTACTGGATACACGGTGTGGTAGGTAGAATTCTAAGTTGTCCCCCAAGATCCCAGACCCCTGGTGTCCATGCCCTATATAATCCCCTCCCCTTAAGTGTGTGTGGACTTGTGAATATGAGTTTTCACTCTCATGATTAGATTATGGTGTATGGCAAAAGTGAAGGAATTTTGTAGATGTAACTAAGACCCACGGAGTTAATCAAGAGAGATCACCCTAGTGGCCCTACCTAATCAGGTGAGACTTTTTAAAAGAGAGTTTAGAGGTCAGAGATGACAGAAATCAAAATATTTGAAGAGAAATGGTTTCCTGTTGGCCTTGAAGAAACAAAATGCCATGTTTCAGAGAGGATTACATGACAGGAAATTGCCTTGCCCTCTAGTAGCTGAGAGTGGCTACTGGATGACAGCCAGCATGAAAGAGGAACTTCAGTCCTATAATTCCAAGGAACTGAATCTCACCAATAATCAGTGGGCTTAAAAGAGGACCCACAGTCTAGATGAGATCGTAGGCCTGCCTGACACCTTGATTTCAGCCTAGTGAGACTCTGAACAGATGACCCAGCTAACTTGTATCCAGACAACTGACTCATGGGAACTGTGAGATAATAAATTTGTTTTCCAAGATGATAAGTTTGTGATAATTTGTTATACACCAGTAGAAAACCAATATGTAAGGTCAACGTACAAAAATTTAATTGTTTTTCTATTAATATATATCAGCAACAGACAGAAAACTTTAAAATTTTTTACCATTTGCAATTGCACAAAAATATCAAATACTGAGGAATAAATCTAATGAAAGAATGCAAGACCCTTCTACAAAGAAAACTATAGAACTTTATTGAGATAAATTGAAGATAAACTAAATAAATGGAAATATATGCATTATTCATGTATTAGAAGTTTCAATGTTGTAAATATGTCAATCTCTCCAAATTAATTTACAGATTCAGTGCAATCACAACAGGTTTATATGTGGAAAAATAGCAACCTGACTCTAAAATGTACAGTTGACCCTTGAACAACATGGATTTGAACTGTGCAGGTCCACTTATATATGAATATTTTTTTTCACTAAATAACTACTGTTTTTGATCCATGATTGGAAATAGAAGGCTGACTATGTATCCATCTACATTATTTTATATAAGGGACTTGAGCATCCGCAGATTTTGGTATCCATGAGGGGTCCCAGAACAAATCCCTTGCCGATATTGAGGGAATAACTGGGGGTAGTTAAATTTGGGGGAGTCAAGGGTTATACATGGATTTACAACTGCACTGGAGGTGGCTCCCTTAACCCCTGCATGTTCAAGGGTCAACTTTATATGGAAATGCAAAGTGCCGAGAATAGCCAAACACTCATAAAAAGAACAAGATAGGAGGACATACTCTACCAGTTACCAAGGTTTATTATAAAATGACAATAGTATGGTATTAGTATAATAGATAAAGATAAAAAAAATGTTAAAACCTCCAACAAATCAAAACAGAAAAGATAGATAATTCAATAGAAAAATGGGTCAGACGCTTAACAAGCATTTCATAGAAAAAGAAATCCAAATGGCCATATGAAAAGGTTTCAGCCTTATGTGCAAAATGATGTACTACACATCCACAAGATCACTTTGGAACATAATTTGGCAATATCTTCTAAAGTTGAATATGCATATACTCTATGACCTAGCCATTCTGCTCTTGGAAATATCGCCAATAGAAATATATGTGTATGTTCATCAAAGATATTTACAATAATGGTGAGTGACAGAAGCCAGACATACAAAAATATATACTATATAATTCCATTTACATAAAATTCAAAAATTCAAAACTATGATGTTAATAGTCAAGAGGAAAGAGGAGGTAGTAATTAGAAGGGGTATGAGAAGGGTAATGTTTGATTTCTTGATCTGGGTGATAGTTAAATATATCTATTCACTTTGTAATAATTTTTTACTCAAACATTTATTTTGAGCATTTTTTCATATGTAAATAACATATCAATAAAAAAGATTTAAAAATAAAACCAAGCTTCCTGCCCTCATGGGCTTTATATTCTACTGTGAGGATCACAGCTTTATATTCTACTGCTCTCCTTCTTATTGGCTGGCTTCAATAGCAGATTTCAAGTGGTGGGAAGTGATAGGAAGATGGCTTCCAGCAGCTCCTAGTCTACAACTTCCCGTGTTCAAACCAGTAGGCAAGGCATACCTACAGGCTCAGCAGAAGTCCCAGATTGCCTCTCCCTGACTCTGATTAGATGATGCACAATCCCAACCATTGAGGCCAGGATGAGGCTCTGATTGGCCAGGCCTGAATCCAGTCAACCCTGAAACCAGAACATATTAAATAAGAATGAGGAAAGATGTGGTTCTTCAGAAAAAGAAAAAGAAAAAAAACAAAACTGGGGCCCCATGTCAGAAGAGAAAATAAATGTGGACTGAAAAGCAAATGTCCACAATGAGTCTCCTCTAAGTGAAAACCCAGATTTGCTACGTCATATTAGGTCAAGTTCCTTTTAAAGTCTTTCATTGTATTCCATATGTTTCAGCGATTTGGCTTGCCTACTTCTTCCACTGCTAACGTGGTTGCAAACGGACTCTTTTCTTCCCTTTTGTCAGCTAAGAAATAGGGCATCCTCCCCGACACCATCTCTTTTTCTCTGGATTTGAAATAAGCCAAAAACAACCAACCAAACAACATAAATAATAACAAAAATCCATTTAGAGTTTTAAAAGCTTGTTTCTGCTAGAAACTACAATGTCACAAAAAGATTAATAAACATAATCAAACCTTGGAAAATAAGTTCTATTTCTACCCACCTGTAGAGACCCCTTTCGGTACCTCAGGGGCTGCCTCCTCTGGTAAGCTTTCTTTACCATCCCCTTTACTGAGTTACTCAGTTCCTCTGTGTGCTCACTTACACAGTATTGTAATTTTCTGTTTACTTATCTGTCTTTTCTATTGCTTCATGCCTTCCTTTCAGACCTGGTTTCGGCCTTTATGTCTGTATCAGCAGTACAAAGCTCATTGTTTGGGATAGATATGGTAGAGGGTCAATAAATGTTTTCTGAATGACTGAGAACTTCATATCCCAATTGCATTTAATTCTGATAAAAGCCATGTGAGGTAGATATTGTTAATCTGCAACTTAATGAGCTAAGTGACCTGCTCCACATCACACACAGGGAGTAGAATCAGGATTTGAGCTTCACTCTATTTGAGCCAAAGTCTGAGCTCTTGGCCACTGCCTTGGTCAAAAATGTTCATCTGTTTGGAATAAGATTCAGACTTTAGCTTGCAAGAGTGTTTCCTAATTAGATTCTACCTGCCTTTTTAAGCCTCTCTGTCATTACTCACCACTGTGCATCTTTCCTCACAGCCCCTGAACAGACTTGGGTTTTCCTGCCTCTGTTTAGGTAGGTTCTGCCAACTCTGTTTCCAAAATCATCCCTTCTTCAAGGATCAGCTCAGATGTAATAGCTTTTACATAACATTTCCCTTATCATTTAGTCAGAAGTGACATCCTCCTCCTCTCAATTGTCATATCATTTATTTCCTAAACTATGGATGTGGCATTTTTGACGTACTAGTTCCTGTTCAAGCTATTAATGCACCTTTAGTTTCCATATCATACGATTACACCTTGGCTTGTCCTCTCCATGGCCCCTAGTACAGTGACTTGTACATGGCAGACTTAAGAAAGAAATTGTTGGATGAATTAATGATGATAGTTGCCTTTTTGGTATGCCACCCATTTTCCTCACTGTCTAGGGCTTAGGACTGTGCAAATCATTATTGAATCTGCAAGGATATCCCATATCCTCCTCAAATCCCATAGTCTGAGTCTCTCTTGATACTCAAAGGAAGCTTACACATTCAGAACCACCAGTTATCAAGTTGGCAAATTGAAGTACAGAATAGGCTTTTGATAGCTTTTAACAATGTGGTTTCACAAACAGTTTGAAAATATAGCTTTGTGAATAATATGTTTTAGTTTAAAAGGACAAGAAGAAAAATAAGGGGATGTATTCTGGGGAAAAATAAGGGAATTTCTAGAGCTTGAGGTAATTTGGTCTGTTAACTGTAAAACCTCAAGTTAACCAGAACCCAATTAACTGGTATTAACTGGCACCTGTAATTACGAGGGGGGGGAGGGAGAGAGAGAGAGTGAGAGAGAGAGAGAGAGAGATTGACAGAGAAAAAGGATTTGCCTCTAGGAGAAAGAGACAAATGACAACAAAAAATATTATCAGGGGTGTGTTCAAAACAGCAACTAGCAGCATGTATCCTCTCAGTAGTAGCATCATTTCCAGAAACGAAGCAACTCAAAATTCGCATCACGTGATGAGATAGAAAAAGAAATTTAACCAGGAATTTCATTTAACCAGCACATGTCATTTCCCACAAGTTGTGGTTAAGCAGTGATATGTCATAAGCCAGCTGCCTAGGAGTTAGAGGTAAGTATAATATTCCTTAAGAAACTACTTTGCAAAATTGTTTAAGGAAAGAATTAGGGCAACTAAACTAACTAGCAATGTAAGGGCATTTTCAAAAAGAAAAAAAAGACCAGCATCTTCAATGTGCAGCTGGAGCAGAAGATCCTGGTGTGTGCCTTGTTTTCTGCTAAATTGCAGGCTTCTTCAATGATCAGGTTTCAAGTTGCACTGCAGCAACTGACTCAAAGTGTTTAGTCTGCAAATGAGACCAGACTACAAAGGGACATGATTGAGGTACTGAAAATTGCAATTACCGAGGGCATGTGAAAATTGATCGGTTCCTCCTTGTAATCTGGTTGAACAATACAGGAACAAAAGAATTTAAAATAAAGTTTAATATTAATGGAAATACCAGAGAAGTTATTATGATTTCATGTGGTATTTTCAAAGTGGTATTGTGGTATTCACAATAGCAAAGAGGGCATGGAGAAAAAGGCTGAAATTAGATATATTTTTAACTGAGTAATCACACATATGACAAACTCAACAAAACCAAACTTCAGGTGATTAGAACCCAAGAACTTGCAGGCTAACACTGAAGATTCTGCTGGAAGAACACCATCATAGCTGTTACAACAAGTAAGGTTGGAAGCAAATAGCATTGGTGAGCAAAGTGATCAATATGTCAAATCTGTTCTGATGATGATGATGATAGCTAGTGTGTTTAGAGCTTTGTCCCCAATATGTGCAAAAAAAAAAAAAAAACAGACTGTTTATTTCTACTAATGTCTCTAGAAATTTTGGACTCTTTCCTTCACATTTAATTAGCCATCTAATTATAGCCATGCACTGCATAATGACATTTCGGTCAACAAGGGACCACCTGTATTATGGTGATCCCATAAGATTATAATGGAGCTGAAAAATTGCTATCATCCAGTGACCTCACAGCTGTTGTAATGTCATAGCGCAGTACATTACTCATGTTTGTGGTGATGCTGATGTAAACAAACCTACCGGGCTGCCAGTCAATCATATAAATTGTAACACATACAATTACGCACAGTACCTAATACTTGATAATGATAATCAATGACTATATTACTGGTTTATGTATTTACTATACTAATTTTTATCATTATTTTAGAATGTACTTTTTCTGCTTATTAAAAAATAAGTTTACTGTAAAACAGTATGCAGTGTTACACCAGCAGTAGCCTCATACATCTTGTGTTCACCATCTGTCTTGATCTCATCATTTCCCCTTGTGCTTGATTTAATCTCATGTTGTTTTGGTAGCCTGGGAGCAATAGGCTACATCATATAGGCAAGTGTGTAGTAGACTCTACCATCTAGCTTTGTGTAAGTGCACTCTATGTTGTTCACCAGATAACAGCACATTTCTCAGAACTTATCCCCGTCATTCTTCGACACATGACTGTAATCAAGTGTGACTTTAGTCTCTTACACCGACTGCCTCCTTTCTATCCCCATCCTTACCACTCAAATATTGCTCTAGCTTTCAGGAGAATTTTAATAGATATTTCCAAATTACCACTCAAAAAGATTGTATATGAACTTACATTTCCAGCAGTTGTGTAGGGGAACATGTGTGTCCTCAAATAGCCAACAACACTTGGTATTAACAAACTGTTTGATCTTTACCAATCTAATAGGTGAAAAAAAAATAGATGATATCTCATTGATATTTTGATTTGTATTGCTTATGTAGATAGCTATAATGTATGATTTCTGCCTTGCTCTCAGTAACCAGCATTAGGTCACAGGGACAGGCTCAGTGCCAGGGAACCAGCAATGACAGCATTTTACTTTACAGCATTTACAATGGAAGGCAGGGAGGAAGGGAGCTGGAATGGATGTTGAAGCCATCATCATTTTTTTCATTTATGACTTTTGGGTTTTACGTCCTTCATCACCCTAAGATTAAAATTTCACCCATGATTTAAAAATATATTTTTAGGGGCCGGCCTGGTGGCTCAGGTGGTTGGAGCTCCATGCTCCTAATGCTGAAGTCGCTGGTTCAATTCCCACATGGGCCAGTGAGCTTCAACCTGCTCCAGTTGAACTGGAATGGGGGCGGAAGAAAGGGAGGAAAAATTTTGTTTTTGTTATAAAAGTATTCAAATACACCAAAGTAAAGAGAATAGAAAAATGAACTTTCAGGTATCTATCACAGTTTAAAAATTATTAACATTCTATATTTTTGTTTCATCTATCCCACATCTAATTATTTGTCTGAAGTTCTCTAAAAAAACAAAAACTCAGGTATCATATTAGTTCACTCAAGAATATATTAGTATGTTTCTCTAACAAGTAAAAAGTATTTATTGATGTATGACATATACATATTAAAATTTATGGCTCAATTAATTTTCATAAAATGAAAAAACTCATGTAACTACATCTTATATCAAGAAATAGAATGTTACCAATATTCCAGGAGCCCCCCTTTTTGTCCTCTCTAGGTTACTACTATAGGGGAGGAAAAAGCTTTCCTCAACCGTCTTATAGTTCCCTGGCTGGGTCTGAAAGTTAAATTGACAAAGGCAGATTAACAGGAGAAAAGCACAGAAATTTTTTTCAGCGTAAGTTTTATGTGACACAGAAGCCTTCATAAGGAGATGAAGACCTGAGTATTTTATGCTAGGTTTGAGGAAGAGTGGACAGTCATGGAGGAACAGGAGAGGGTAAGGAGTATGAGGTAATTGTCCTAAACTGGGGGAAGTTAGTAAGGCCTATTTGTAGGATTCTTCTTGTCTTCCCTTTAACTTCCCAGACAAGAATGCTCCTTTCCTCTGGGGATAGGGAGAGCACCTCTCACATGAGGGTTTTATGACCTGCTTCAGAGGAGAAGGGTGGGGTCGGTGAGGGTGGGAAGGTCAGAGTGACCTTCCTGCTCTTCATTTGCTCAAACACCTTCAGCTTAAAGTAGTCAATACACCAGGGTGCCATCTTTTGGGGTATGTGTCCTGAACCCCATCACTACTGTACCGTCAAAGTTAACCACTATCAGCTTTAATTAGTTTTGCCTATTTTTGACTTTTATATACATAGAATTACATTACAAACTTAACAGATATAAATTACATCATATTGCTTGGTGTCTGGCTTACTTCATTCAACAGTGTGCTTGTAAGATTTATCCATGTCATGCATAGCAGTAGTTTGTTCTCATTACTATGGAGTATTTCATTGTATAAAAATTTTGTAGATTTTTAACCATTCTATTGATGGCTATTTGGGGTGTTTCCAATTCTGGCTATTGCAAATAGTACTGCTGTGATCATTTTTGTACAAGTCTTTTGCTGCCCACATGTCAGCATTTCTCTTGTGTAAATACCTAGGAGTAGTATCCCTGGGTGATAGGGTATGCTTATGCTCAGTTTTAGTCGATTCTTTCTATTTTCTAAAATGTCTGTACCGAGTTACACTCCCACATATGGTATAGGAGAATCATAATTGTTCCACATTGTCATCAACACTTGGCATTGTCAGTTGTTGCAAGTTGAGTTCCGTGGGAAGTAGACTCTGAGAAGAAGATCGTCATGCAGGAAGTTTATTAGGAGGTGCTCTTGAGATCAGCACTGTGGAGGGGAAAGGACGTAGGCAGGACTGGACAGAGGGAAAGCTGGTGCTGTGGTACAGCTTCGACCAGCACTGCAGCTGACCCCCCAGAGAGCCCATGATTTGCGGCCCTTGCATAGCCTCCACCCTGACACCATAGCTACTCTGTTTATAGTCTACTATATTGGCACTAGAAGCTGATGATGGAGGCTGACTGAAGTCAACAAGCATTTTGTCTGTTGGTTGTTTAGTGCCTCTTTGGTGGTAGAGATGCTCTCTGGTGGGTGTTAACACGCATTTTTCATACCTTATTTATACCCACTCCCATATGGCCATCCCACTCCAGATCTCCTCGCTCCTGAATTTCCAATCTGTCTTCTTCTATTCCCTGACCAGTTGGCCACGCCCTTTGCCACTGCTCATGGCCACCTCTGGCCACTTCTCTTTCCACACAAAGTGGATGACAAGTACAGTGAGATAAATATTTATTAAAGCACCTTGTCAGTGGTTCTCAATGAGCAGGCTATATATGTCACAGGCCAATTAAATAAAAATCCGTGGGAATAGGACCCAGAAATCAGTGTTTCTTTCAAGTTTTCCATATGGTTCCATTGTCCATCCAAGGTTAAGAACCACTGATCAGCTGTTCAGCTTTCTGCTAAAACTTGAAAGACAGTGGTTCTTAAATTTTGTTGTACATTAGAATCAACTGGTCAGCTTATTTAAAATGCAAGTTCTTAAGCCTCAAATCCACAGCCTCTGATTCAGAGAATTGAATGAAGGCCCAAATCTTTGCATTTTTTAACAGTCACCCAAAGATATACGATCTCTGATATAAGTAAACAAAGTTCCTATACGACAATCTCTGATATAAGCACACAAAGTTCCTTTCGTTCAAGGAAGTTAAATCTCATAGAGAAGCAAGTTACTTTAATTGGCAGCTGGAGAAATTTTAGCAGAGTGCTGAAAATCACCTCTAGAGGATTTAAGAAATCAGATAATCCATTACCTGTTAGGATGATTTAAATAAAATCTGTACTTGATAAAGTCTGAGTTGCCATGAGACACTTACGCTTATATTTAAAGCTCTCCATAATACATCTGATTTCTTTAAAAACCAGGCTATCCTGTCGAGAATGTTTTCAAATAATCACCCAAATTAAAATTACAGAGAGCCCTTTGCTGTATTTAGATTTACGTTCTTAATATTCATGGTGGGCTCTTTTTTTGTGAAAAAACCCATAGACAACTGGCAGCAGCAATTTTCACTGTCAAGAACACTGCTTCTCCAAAATATGCACAAGAATGACCTAGAGCTCTTGTTAAACTACAGATTAGGATTCAGTAGGTCTGGGCTTCTGCATTTCTAACAAGTGATTCATTTCTAATACCTTCCGCATTGCTGACTTCCAAGGTGATGCTGGTGCAGCTGGTCTGAGGACTCCAGTCTGAGTAGCCGAGTTCTAGGGCCTCTTGTTCTTCCCTTCTTCCCTGAACTTCACCTTGCAACAAATTTAGTTCCACTTAGTCCTTTGTGTTAAAGCCAGTGACTCCAAACTGCCTAAGATGTTCAAGTCTGGGAGGTCAACTGATTCGATTACTTGTCCTGCCTTGCAAGTTAGAACAGGGACTTCAAGAAATGAAAAATTAAACTACAGTCAAGTATAGACTTTAAAAACCAATTTAAAATGTGTCCCACACTCTCCATATTGATTCAGACTCTTCATGTCCTTTGAATTCAGCAGTATTACTATCATACCTTGACCTTTTGTTAAGTAACAAGATTCAAAAAGACATATTGATGGAAACGATGTGCTGAGCCACTCATCTGATGACATTGCAAATAAGTAAGATTCTTCTGGAAAGCAATTAAGTAGTCTTTATCAAGAGACATTAAGCTTGTATACATCAGAATTCTTTTAACGTTTGACCCCATAATCTCATTCTTGATCATTTATTATCAATCATTTACTTCTACAACACACATTTGCTGAGCATTTATTTACTACATGCCCCTCACTGTAATGAATGGTGAATTCACTTAGAAGGAAAAAAGCACTTTCCACAAAGATATTTCAGAATGAACTAAAACGTAAAACTTGGAAACTAAAACTTCAGCAACTGCTAAATAATTATGTAAATTTTGATACAGGATCTCAAAGGAATGGTTTTGGACATTAAAAATTCTGTGTAGATTACAAAATTGCGGTAAAAGGAATGCAGTTGAAAAAAACTGTGGAAACAGAAAAATTAAATAAAAGCTAGAGAGGTGAAATTTTAAACATTTAGTATTATAACAATAAAATGTTGTCTTCAAAAACTTATTTGAAACACACACACACTTTTGTAGCAACATCAGATACTATCAGGGTTCATTTCTTTGGCTATTGAGGCAACTTTTTAAAAGCTGTCTCTTACACCAACAAAAATATTTCTGTCCTTTCCTGTCTCCATAACCTGCTTCTTCCTGCCTGTAAATGCAGACAGACGATGTCGGGTGGTAATCTAGAGCTCTCCAGTGATTTACAGGGAAAAAAATAACACAGTTTCCTGAAGAGGTTGGCAAGTGTTATGCAGATATTTTACATTTGTAGAAGTTGTGTCAATGCCATGAACTCTACAAAGCTAAAACCAGGCATGGGGTATTCTTCTTTCAGCTATTATTGCTTAAAAGTAATTGGTTCCTGGCTCTATTTTTTCTCATGCTGACAATTTTTTGGATATTGGATTCTTAGTTATAAATGTCAGCTTGTTTATATGAGTTTACTCAACATTGGAATCCCTAAGCAATTTTTTATGTTTTGTAAGTTCCCAGATACAAAGGCATAATTTAGGGAAAGGGGGTGGGAGTGGTGAAAACTTTTTGCTAAGAAGATAATGGTAAGGAAAACATACTGAAGTATGTAAGTAGACCACAGCAGCTAGTGGGTGATGAATGGTGGCAGGGTAGGGGTGGAGAGTGAAGAAGAGGGAGGGGAGTTTGGGGAGTTTTGCAGAAAATTGGAGTACAAGGTGCAAGGATGCTTTCCTGAAAATGATCAATTTTTATTCTTTTCTCATCCTTTCACCCACCAAAGACTTGCCAGGGCTATGAAAAATAGACAAAGATGCAAAGATGCACAGAACTAAAAAGACCAAGGACGTAATAAGCCTCTTAGCAGAGGTTTTATGAAGGTTACTATGAACTCATTTGAAAAACAGTGCTGCTGAGTGGTAAAGATGTTCTTATTTTCAGAGTAGGAGTGTTGCCAGTTCCTTCTGGGCAACATTATTTTGGATGAGCTTGTTTCTTTGCCCTATGTCAAGGAATAAAGAGTAATGCCTCTTGGTTTGCCCTCCTCTTTGCACTTCTGACACACAGAGGTGAAGGCAGGTGGGGTTGAGCATACATTAATATTGTATGGGGGAAGTGGTTGTTCCATGACCTTGGAAAAGCCCAATGCTAATGTATTACAGCAGGTGGCAGCCTTTCCTCAGGAGAAAAGGAAGAGCTAGTTTTACCTAATGCAAAACTATTTTGGGTCTTATGGCTTTTCTTTGATGTGTCAGTTGATTTATCTAGGACCTGAAGTTAAGATTGGCTTAATAACGGAGGGAAGAGAAGCAGGGACCCTGGATCCTGGAAAATGGGGTGTGGACTCACGACTCATAGCCACTGGCTCTGAGGTACAGAGTAGCTGTCCTCAGGGAGCCTGGTCAAGTTCAGACTCAACACCAAGTGTGGTGGACGAAAGCATCAGCTTGAGGCTCAGAAGGGGCCTCTGAGTAAGAGTCCACAGAGAGGTGCCCAAATAACCCAAAGACACAGAATGAAAGCACAGCAAGAATTACCCTGTTGTGTATTGTGAGGAAGGGTGTCTGAGAGCAGAAGTACCGCCTTTTCATTCCAGATCTATAATGCAGCCTTTTAAACTAATCTGCCAAATGTTTTTCGGAAAGTTTATTGAATTCTTTTCATTCAAGTTTCCTTAGTGGAAAGCCAGACTTGGCAGAGAAGCTTAATACTGGAAATATATCCATTTTTTTCTCCTTTCTTAATGGTAGAATTATATTTTATCATTTATCAAGAAGGTACTATGTAGAAAATGACGTTATTCAAAATTTAGTGTGAATGAGGAGACATTTACTAAAGTCCATACAGATGGATTTGCTTTGCTCCTAAAGGCAACTGGGATGATGAGACAGGAATAGGAGCAGACAGACATCAAGGGACTAGCTGTGACTGTTTAATTAAAATTAAACAAAACTAAAACTAAGAATTAAATTCCTCAGTTGCACTAGCTACATTTCAAGAGCTCAGTAGCCACATTTGGATAATGGCTACCATGTGGGACAGCACAGATTACTGCCAATTTCTATTATCACAGAAAGTTCTACTGAATAACGGCACTGAACTAGAAGAAAAAGCCAGGGAGCACTGCCAAGTAAAAAGGTGGGTGGCTAAGAACAAACCCTACCTATAATACTAAGTATTGTAATAATAATTCCTACATGTGGCAGTAGTTTCAAAAAGAGTGTTTCATATAATCCTCATGTCAATCCACAACCATAACAACACTGCTGCCAAGGTTTGTTGAAACCTTCCTGCAAGCCAGGCACAAAGGGCTCAGTTGTAATAACTCATTGGTCTTTGCAAGAAGCCAGTGAGGTTGGTAATATTATTGTCCCTATTTAACAGGTGAGGAAACTATGGCGAGAAGGTCTTCATAAAGTATCTGTGGTTACCTCGCTTGTAAGGAACAGCTGGGACTCAAACGCACGTTTTTCTGAGTTGTAATTAATTAGAAGACACGGAAAATTCCAAGTATACTCTGCGTGAGTAAAATTTGCTTCTAATCCACTGTCCTCTAAGACAGGCCCACGTCTTGGATTCTCTGTCACATAATTGTCTTTCTGGCTGAAGGAGGCTTTATGCCAATTCTGACAGAATAACAACGATCCCCTGTTAGCCAGGATGTGAGCCACTTCCTTTCCCCCCAAAGCAAAATCTGCTGTCTACACAAAGGACGTTGGTTTCTCAGAAGCTCACTTCTGTGGACACAAGTTTATCTGGGTGAAAATTTTGAAGTAAAATATTCTTGTTTAAGATGAAAAGGAAGACTAAAAGTACATATGGAAAAATGCTGTTTTCTCTAGGTGGTGAGATCATGAAAAATTGTTTTCTCTCTTTGTTCAGCTGTATTTTGTAACTTTTCTACATGAATACATGTAATACAATTTTAAAAATCAAAGCTAGATACTGAATGGTAAAATAATTGACTAACAATATTTTAGACTTTTGTTAATATAGCAAATACTTTAATACTAATAGCCAATAAAAAACTTTTTAATTGAATGCTAAATACTTTAATCAATAGCAGAGAAAGTGTGGAATTTAATTATCAGATTAAAAAGGGCACTAAATAATGTCTGGGTACTCACTGCTTCTCTGCATGTGACGACTCGGTTATTTTGTGTTCGTGGCCAGGTAGATGGCTGCCTTATGTCATCCAGGTCAAGGCGAAGCACAGTCTGGTTGATAAAACGTAAAGTCTGTGAATCACACTACAGGCAAAATTGGAGATATTGCAGGTTTGCTTCCAGACCATTGTAATAGAGTATCGCAATAAAATGTGTCGTAATCTCGCTGGTGGAGGGGCTTGCCTACCATTTGTAAAAAACGCAACACCTGTGACGTGCGATAAAGCCAAGATCAATAAAACAGGGTATGTCTGTGTTACTTTTATCATCAATTAGCATGAAATGATCTGTAAAAAATGAATAAACTTGGGATGGGGAAAGAAAATGGGACTCTTTTGAAACTACACTATAAATGTCTGTCCTTCCGAGGTGAAACTCATTATGTAGGAGCGATGTTACTGAGTACGGTGTGATGAAGGGTGGGGGAAAGAATGAGGATGAGAACTGGTCTGTAACTGCTCAGGTTCTTTTTTCCCATAAAATTCTAAGGCTTTTGTGAAGGTTTTACTTTAGTAGTATGTCTTTATATACTTTTCAGAAGTTATATTCTTTTAAGTGTACATACATTTTAATGTTAATTTTCTTTAATTAAATAACTCAAATAATTAAAATCGGTGTGCTGCCAAAGAATATCTTGATATACCTTTAGTTAAACCTACAGGTGAGTCCACTATGAAATGATAGACAAAAACATTTTCAAATATCTATCCTGATTGCATACAGTTTATAGAATCACTCCCAGTAACAGTCAAATAAAGGGATTTTTAAGTACAAAAGATAACTCAGCGGAAGGATCAAGTGATAATGTGGCACCAAACCATTAAGAATTCGGTCCTCAGTCCCTCACTTCCCCACATCCCAGGCTTCCATTTAAAAGTAGTTCCTGCTAACTTTGGAGTGTAATTTAAGTTAGGGGGCGATAGTTTTAAAACTAAAGAAAAAGAAAAGACAGGCGCATTCCCAGCAACCATCTGTCCAGGCAGGCAGTTAGAGATGAGAAAGAATGAACTGAAAAAGGGCACCAGATTCATTCCACAGGTGGTGTATGCAGCTGCAAGGACTGGTGGACAAGCCCTTCTCAGAAACACAGAGAAATATTCAGTCTTCTTTGCTCTCAGACCCTGCAAGAGGACAGACCTGGCAGCCTTGAAAAGGAAGTCCTGGAATCAAACCAGGCTCCTTTGTGTTTCCTATTTGACCGAAGGCATTTCGAAGCAAACAGAACCCTGAGATCAATTCACTTAAAAAAAGTGTATACACACACACACACACACACACACACACCGACATCTGGATGCATTTTATATTGCTTGATGCTGCTAAATAATTCACCTTTGTCAACTACATTGTCTTTTAAGATGTCTTGGAACTACCTGTCTTTATTCTGCTTTTCATAGTTACATAGTATTTCTTTTTTTAAAAAAAATTTTATTAAAAAATATAGCTGACATACAACATTATATTACTTTCAGGGTACACCATAGTTATTCAACATTTATATACCTTCTTAGTCCTTTGGGTTTTAACTTCAATGTTTTGACAAAGATTCTTTGCTTGACCAAACTTTAGTCAGGCTCCTGAATGTTCTCCTTAGCCCATCTGTGCACTTCCTTGTAAAATCCACTTTTAGCAAGAACCCTGCTAGGTCAGTTTAATCAGCACCACCAGCCTTGATATCCGCTCACCCTCTATCTGATTGGGTTCCTCATCCTCCACCATCCCCAGGTGATGTGTGGTCACCCTGGCCGACCTTCTGCACGAGTCCTGTTAGGTCAGTTTAGCCAGACCCCCCACCCCCACCCTTACTCCTGATGTTTCCTCTTAGTCATTTTCAATCCTCTGACCCCCTCTCTGCTCCTTGGCTATGAATCCCCACTTGCCCACTGTATTCAGCGTTGAGCCCAATCTTCCGCCTCCACTGCAAAATCCCACGGTGGTGCTCCTTACACCTATCGTGATGGTCCTGAATAAAGTCTGCCTTACCATCTTTAACAAGTTGTGGACAAAAAAAAGGAGTTTTATGGAAAGTAACCTCACTGGGGGATCTGATTATAATTTCCTAACTGGGCAAGTCATGGTGGGTAGTCACACCGCAATCATATAATTTTTTAGTAAAAGGTTTATCTTTGCCTTAAGCAAACCCTGTCCTTTGTTTCTGTGCATCTAGGTTAGCACACCTTTGAAAATGACTCTTTTCAGACTCCTCCTTCTAATGTGTGAACCACCCTTTCAGACCACCCTCCTCCCTCCTCCCCCCTCCGCCCCCCAACCACCTCAAGAGAGCCAATAATCTTAATTATCCTGTAATTCAATCCCCACCTAGTTTTCTCCCACCTTTCTGTTAATCCTCCTTAGGTCTGTCCCCTCCTTCATTTCAAATGCATAAAAGAAACTGCAAAACATGTTCTCTGGAGCATTTGAAATCTTGCTTCCCCGGCATATGTTGTCAGTGTAGCTCAAATAAACTCATAAAAATTCTCTACAGGTTGGATATTTCTTATGTCGACAAAGGTCATTGCGATGGTTTCTTGTTTTTTGTTTTAACAGTTTCTGATGGGTACCTTAATTGATTTGCTGGAGCTCCTCATATATGCTAGGTTTTAATTATTTGTTGGTTTGAAATATTTTCTAAGTATTTTCTTTCAGTCTGTCCTCTGCATAAGTTTGTCTATGATGGCCTTCATTTAACAGAAGTTCTTAATTTTGGTGTGGTCAAATCTGTCAAAATTTTGTTTTATGGCTTGTGCTTTTTGGGTCTGATTTACAAAGATTTTCCCTATCTTAAGTCTCAAATATATTCTACCTGTCTTTCTATTAGCATTATCATTTTATTACTTTATAAGGGGCCATAATGTACTCAAAAATGTGTGGTTATTCTTTTTGGGTACCCTTAGCATTGTGCAACACAGTACTAGCTACAAAGTAGGAACTAAACAAACAAATACAAAATTCTATTTCCATCTGTAGTTCTGATTCTTGGGTAGTGAATCAAATGATTGCTCTAGTACAGACTGTTTCGTGGCTGAAGAGGCTAGAGAGCTCTTTCTGATCCGGGTACCAGTAACTCAACAGCGAGCTCTCTGTCTCCCTGCTATCACCTCGTCTGAGCCACCATCACCTTATGCCTGGCCTTCTACAGGAGCCTCCTAACTGGCCTCCTTGCTTGTATTTTGGGCTTTTTCCTATCATTCTAAGCCTTCTTTTTTTTTTTTTTGAAAGCTTATGAGAGTTTATTTGAGCCAAACTGATGACAATCGCCGGGAAGCAAAGTCTCAACGGATTGAGAAAATGCTCCCCTGAGCCCTCTTTTCAGAGTGATCGAGCTTAGAACAATACTGGCATATATTAAGTACCCAATAAATGTTAGCTATTATCTCATAACAATCATGATTGCAGAATTTGGTACTTAATAAAACAGTTATAAATAAAACATATGTTCAGTATCTGTAGTATGCATTGCACTAGTTAAAGGCTACCCAGAAAACCTGCTTTGTTTCAACCCTAGCTTTTATCAATCTTTTGCTCTACTGAGTTTATACTAACAATCTGTCTTTGGTCATTTAGCATCTGTCATGGTCCCAAGATCATCATTCTGAAAATATGTCCCCACTGTACAAGACGTACATAGCTTCTACAGGTTCTAGGAAATATCCTGGATTTTTTTTTTTAACTCAGCCTCTGATTTTAGCATATTTTCAATTATTGTTTGCCTTTTGTTCATAGTGGTTAAATGCACTGTATCAGTCACAGTCCAGCAAGAGGCAGAAACTACACAGTAATTTGAATAGGGAAAGTTTAATATAGTATATTAGCTAAAAATGGATCTATTAACTAAAAATGGGTATATTAGCTAACGTTAATTATTAACTAAAGTATATTAACTAAGTATAGTAACTAAAAATATATTAACTACTAAGAAGTAAAGATAACTCCTTAAAGAATATAGGAATAATCATTAGAACAATGCAAATAAAAACCACAATGAGATATCACCTCACACCTGTCAGAATGGCTATCATCAATAAATCAACAAGTGTTGGTGAGGATGTGGAGAAAAAGGAACCCTCATGCACTGTTGGTGGGACTGCAGATTGGTGCAGCCACTATGAAAAATAGCATGGAGGTTCCTCAAAAAATTGAAAATGGAACTCCCTTATGACCCAGCAATTCCACTCCTGGGTATCTATCCAAGGATATCCAAAACACTAATTTGAAAAAATATATGCACCCCTATGTTTACTGCAGTGCTGTTCACAATAGCCAAGACATGGAAACAACCGAAATGCCCATTGATAGACGATTGGATAAAGAAACTATGGTACATTTATACAATGGAATATTACTAGGCCATAAAAAAGAATGAAATCTTACCATTTGTAACAACATGGATGGACCTAAAGAATGTTATGCTAAGTGAAATAAGTCAGACTGAGAAAGATAAATACCATACGCTCTTACTTATATGTAGAATCTAAAGAACAGAATAAATGAACAAACAAAACAGAAATAGACTCAGAGATATAGGGGAAAAAAACTGATGATTGATAGATGGGAGGGGGTTGGGGGTGGGGGAGAAGGTAAAGAGATTAGAGAGTACAAATTAGTGGTCACAATATAGTCACAGAGATATGAAATACAGTTTGGGTAACATAATCAATAATGTAAAGATTATGTTGGGTGCCAGATGGGCACTGGACTTATTAGGGGGACCACTTCATACACTGTGTAGATGCCTGACTACTGCTCTATACACCTGAAGCTGAAGTTGAATAATATTGAATGTCAACTATAATTAAATATATATATACGGTCATGGGATGTGGAGTACGGTACAGGGAATATAGTCAATAGAATTGTAACAGCTATATATGATGTCAGAGGGATAGTAGATTGAGGCTGGGTGGGTTATCACTTTGTGAGGGGTGCAAATGTCTCACTATTACATTGTTTTGTACACCTGAAACTAAACAACAACAACAATAAAGAGAATATAGGAATAATGGATGGAGCAGCTACTATTTCTAGGGCAGTGTTACCCAACTCTTTTTTTTTTTCATTATTGCTCCCCTAATGAGACTCTTTAGACTTTTTATCCTTATTGCTTCCCTTCCATGAAATTTTAATAGTGCAGTTACACTATATATCTGTTTACATACTATGGCCCTTTGGAGAACCACAAACCATTGTAATACCATGTTTCCCCCAAAATAAGACCAGGTCTTATATTAGTTTTTGCTCCAAAAGACGCATTAGGGCTTATGTTCAGGGGATGTCATCCTGAAAAATCATGCTAGGGCTTATTATCTGGTTAGGTCTTATTTTCAGGGAAACATGATACCTAAGATTATTTCACCCCACCCCCAAAACAAATTTTCACACCTTCCCCCTCCCCCACACTGAGAAGCTTGCCCTAAGACTAAGGCTGAATATCCAAGGAAGGAACAAATTTGGAAATGCCCTTACTTCCCCAAGGCTGAGATTCTGACCTTACTGGAGAGGGTGTAGCTGTCACTCATTGAATGGTAGAGAAGTTCACTGAGGTGCTGCACGTTGGGATTGGGAAACAAGAAATCATCTCTGGAGCACCTGTGAGCCTTGCTAGGTAGTTGAGTGAAGTTAGGATTCCAGCACCCATTGGCTGCCATGAACCACAGGAAAAGGACAACCACATCAGAACAAAGAAGAGAGGTATTTTCCTCCCACAGTAGTCCTCCAGCACTCTTTATTGACAAAGCATCATGCCAGCTGCAAAGGAGAAACGTTTACAGTGTTCAGCTCTACCATCACAAAGCAAAGCAGTGAAGAGTGGATTTGGAGCTGAGAAGAAATAAATTGATAACTGGAACATATATCAAAAAAAATTATTTTAAATTAGAGTTCTAGTTAAGTTTTGGCTAATAAAAGTTTTATGGGGGCCGGCCCGGTGGCTCAGGTGGTTAGAGCTCCATGCTCCTAACTCCTAAGGGTGCCAGTTCGATTCCCACATGGGCCAGCGGGCTCTCAACCACAAGGTTGCCGGTTCGACTCCCGCAAGGGATGGTGGGCTGTGCCCCCTGCAACTAGCAATGGCAACTGGACCTGGAGCTGAGCTGCGCCCTCCACAACTAAGACTGGAAGGACAACAACTTGAAACTGAACGGCACCCTCCACAACTAAGATTGAAAGGACAACAACTTGACTTGGAAAAAAGTCCTGGAAGTACACACTGTTCCCCTATAAAGTCCTGTTCCCCTTCCCCAATAAAAAATAAAAAAAAAGTTTTATGATGCCGAGGTTTTACCACATTATAGTGTATATACATCAAAAGTACCCAGGAATTTGTAAAAATGCAGGGCATATGGTCAGTGAAGCCTTATGTTAATATTATATATTGTTATTTACATGTGATTTTTATGCTTTTGACCCCCTACCAATGGAATTCACACTTTGAGTTATTTTCTTGAGAATAAAAGTGAATGTTTCATTTGTCTATATTCTTTCTGCAAACAATACAGCTATAGAATGTTGACCAGCTGACACCAGTCTTGTTTTTTTGACAATATTTCTGAGGGTAATTCAATGGACATTTTGATTTACCAGTAAATCTGCTGTGAAGTTGGCAAATAAATGACTTCATCAGGACCTAATTATTCTTGGGTGAATAGATGAAACTGAGTTTTTGAATCACAAAGCTAAAATCTAAATCTCAGAGCAGAGGTACAAGTCACTGTACCAAGGAAGCCTGGCCTGGCCAGTGAGACTTCCCCACTTACCATATACCGGGCCAGCTAAGGATAATAGCTGCTAATCAAGGTCTTTGACCTTGTTTGAAATTTTTGCCGGTGCTAACTGCTTGTGTAAGCCTATAGCTGCATATCTTATATATGTCTCAATTCATACTTATAGTTTGGATTTAGGTATGAAATGGCTTGCTGTAATGGGGCATGTGAATCAAGCTCTATGGAATTTAGTTTCATTACTTGTAACTGAGAAAGTTTGTTTGTACAGATTATGTAAGTGGTATGTTGGATAAGCGCAATTCTCTGACCTAATCAAAATGCAACTTTCTTGTTGACCCTCTGTTCCTTTACATATATGAGGTGTGATCAAACAATATGGTGAATGTTTCAATTTAAAAAAATTTATTACAGTAAAACACACATTGCCATTAATCCCCCTCAAAATACTCTCCCTCGCTTCAAACACGATCCCATCATTCTTGCCACTTTCTGAAGCAGATCTGGAAGTCCTCTTCTGTGTCTTTAGTTGTGCTGTCATGGCTGCCTCGATGTCCTGAACTGATTCAAAACACTTACCTTTCATGGTCATTTTGACTTTGGGGAAGAGCCAGAAGTCACGAGGTGCCAGATCCGGTGAATAATGTGGATGAGGACACACCGTAATGTTTTTATTTGACAGAAATTGCTGTACCAGAATTGCTGTACCAGAATTGTGTGGCACGGAGCCTTTCCCGTTGTGATCAAAAACTATGGTGAATGCTCCTGCTGAGTGCCATCCAACGGAAAGGCAGGGATTTTCAATAGCGGAAAACAGTGTGTAGAAACTTAGTAACAGTGTGTGACAAGTTTCAACTTGTTTGGTGCAGTCAGTCGGGTGTGAGTTATGGTTGAGAGAAAGTGAATTTTAAAGTGTGCCATAAATCATCCTCCATCATGACAATACTCTGTCACACAAAGTGGGTTATAAAACCACTTTGCTGTTTTATAACCCCTAGTTCCTAGACTATCTTTTGGGTTTCCATTACACCCTACCAATCCCCTTGTAAATAATCTCTTTAGAAAGAAACCCTTCTCAAATTATTTTAATTTAAATGTGCCATCTGTTTCCTGCTGGGACCCTAACTAGAAAAAAAAAAAACCCATCAAAATACATATTGCATAGCAACACTTGAAGTTTAAAAAAAGTCCATTTTCTCAAATTCACTCATATTGCAAAATTTACTCTGCCATCACTTGCCCCACAATATTATCAACAGTCATTCAACAACTCTGGTCCTGTGCTGCGTCCATTCTAGGTGCAGAAAGCGAGAATTGGTAGTTGTAGTCTCCCTGTGTCATCTCTCTTCTCTTTCAGGGGTTTCTTCCTGGTAATCTTTCCCACTGGAAGGAACATGGATCTAGTTAGTTTCAATATCTTCATGAATTACTCTATTTCCAGGAATAGATGCATTTTAAAAGAGAACTCCAGGATAATGAAATGAAATGCTAATGGTAGAAATTTCAGACTCTGTGACACCAGAAACGGAGAAGAATGTTTGACCTCATCTGACCAAGAGGAGGCTTAATTTTCCTTCATCTTTGTTCTAACGCATGTCACCTACAGCAGAGTTTTAAAGTTCCTGCTTCAGTGTTTGTGCAGCTGTTTAGGACTTTCCAGTGTATCAATTTTTTTTTATTTTTTTTTTAGCACATGTCAAGGAGAGCTTATTTTTCAGTTTTGAAAGTACAAGAAGATTGTTGTAATTGTTTCATAGTGTGTCTGAAAAATCATTAACATTGCCTCTCTTTTTTACATCTTGTCTCTGATCACCCTGCCTCTTCAGCCACACTTAGAATGAAAGAAATCAAGTAAACAATGTTTAGCAATCAGGAACCATAAAATACCGTAGCAGGCGATCTGCAGCAGGTGAAGCACATACCAACACGCATGCAATCATTCAAATTCTGTACCTGGCAAATAAGGCTAACAATTTATACTTTGATCTGAGTTGATTATTTGAAAAAGCTGATTTTTCTGTGGTATAAATATAGATTGTAGTTCTGTCTTGCAGCCAACTTTCTCACTAGAAAGCCACATTAATCTTACGAGTCCTTTACAAAGAAAGTAGTAGAATTGGATTTTTTTTTCTCTAAATGGGAAAGTAATAAAAAGGTACCCACTAGTGCTTGTGGAGTTAAAAAATATTGTCTTCCTCCTTTTCCACTCTGATTGAAATGAGTTAGTTTCAGTCCACAAATATTTACTGAGTGTTTACTATGTGCCATGCATTGTTTAATGCAAAAAACTCCATATTGAAGAAGGCAAACCCAGTCCCTGCCCAAGGTGTTGCCTTCCAAGTGAGGAGGAGACAAGTAATAAACATGTAAACAAATAATATAATTTCAGAAACAAAGTGATATGAAGACAAAATAGGGTAATGTGGTAGAGGGTACCTGTGATGTGATGTGGCTACTTGGCAACATCTGAGTTAAGACCTGAAGGCGGAGGAAGACACAGCAGTGTGACAATCTAGGGAAGAGCTCTGCTAGCAAAGAAACAGTAGGTGCAAAGGACCTGGGGTAGAAATGAACCTGGTGTATTGAAGGGCAAAAAGATGGGCAGTATGGCTGGAGCAGAGTAAGAGGGAGGGTTTGGAAGGAGATGAGACTGAAGAGGAAGGCAGAGTCAGGTCAAAGAATGATGGTACGCTATTGGAGGGTTTAAAGCAGGAAAGCTGGGAAGTATATGATCTATTTTATATTTTAAAAACGTAAGTCTGGCTGCTTTGTGGAGGATGAATTGTAGGAGGTCAAACAGAGAAATAGGGAGACCAGAAAGGAGACAATTGCAGAAGTCCAGTGACAGACACCGGTGGCGTGGCCTAGGGTTTCAACAATGAGGCCATTGCTGGCCATACAGTGCTTTTGTGAAAATTAGAAAATGACTCCCCTTCCTTTTAGAGGTCCCGAAGAACAGATGGATTAAATGTGGGGTGTGAAGAAAAGAGAGGAATCAGGATGAGTCAAGTTTGCATCCGAATACTTGGGTGGATAGTGGTGGAATCAATAGTGCAGTTTTGGTTATATTCACTTCGAGGACCGCGACATTTTTGCATGAAGTGGATGTGCTCATGTTACAACATGAAAACTTAGTAACACTTAACCACACTCACATCAGCTTTCCTTCTGTCTGCATTGGAAACCTTACACTGATATAATGGAGATAACGACGGTGGGATATTCAACCCAGAGATTCGCCTTCCTAGTAAACCCGTGTCTCCCTGGCTACATCCCTTGAGTCACTGGCAAACACTGAGTTATGGGGAAGAAGAAAAACACCCAGCCAAGAACGCATAAGTCATCATTTAGCTTTGAGTTTCAAAATAAGATTTAAAAAAATTCATACCAAGGGAATAGTTTGAGATCAAGGGCTTTTGATTAGCCAAAGACAGACTTTGTTGAAAGAAAAAAAAAATGTATTTGTATACACCAGTGAGGCAGAGCTTCCAGGGCTGCCCCTGAAGAGATCATAGCTAGTGCCAGGAAGAACACAGGATATGATGTCACAGCCATTTTTCCATGACTGGAAAGGAAGGTAAAAGTCTAAGCAGCAGGCAGGAAGTGGGGCCATTCAGAGGGTACAAGCACAGAGTTGCCTTACCTAAGAGGTGTGGTGACGGAGTCCTGCAGCAGAAGTGTATACCCTGCTTTCCATTTGAAACTAGGCCAAATACAGAGAAATGGAAATGCTATCGTTAGGCAACGAGAGGCCTAGAGACAGTGTTTCCAGTCTCCGGGAGCCTGTGCATGGTCTGTAGGAGATCCAGTGGGAGAACGGCAAAGGCTGACAGGATGAATGGGCTGGAAGAGGCCTGGCCTTGGGGCAAGAAAGTATAAGGCGTGTGGTCTTTACCACCGAGGACTGAGGACTGTGGCAGGGTCCATGGCTGTCAGTAGCTGGAATCAATGTAGGCCCAAAGGCCAAAGGGAACAATTGCCTCACCAAGGGAAGCCGGGAAGGCCTGGAGGTTGGCAGACTTTCCCTGCAACTCCTCTGTCGCTTCACCTCCATCCACCTGGACCACAGTTGAGGGGAGGAGAATTCTGGGATGAGGGAGAAACCCTGAAAGACTGAGTGATTTCCCCAGGGAGACTGTTTTCAGCCTAAAGTGACTGAGATATCTTTAATCAGCAAGATCAAGTGTTTCCCACCTACATCAGGAATGGGGGCTTTTTAGTAAGAAGTCATTATAGACAATGAAGTTACTATACATACATTTTGTATAACTGCTTTTTTTAGTGTGTACATTTCAAAGCTGCCACATTAGGAGGGTCGGTATCGTTACTGAATGAAGAGGACTCAGCTTGACGTATCCCCACTTATAATGAAGAGAAGGGGAGGGAGGAAAGGGGAGGGCAGGGATTGGTTCTGTCACTACCACTTGTCCCCAGGAAGGGTAACTAGGGGACAGAGGAAAGAAAAAGACACATTTTTCACTGTATACATTTCGTATCGTTTGCTTTTGTATCACGTACCACATGTAAGCATTAAATATTCAAAAATAAGTTTAAAGTTTCTAAAATTAAAAAAAAATGTAGATGCACAGAATCTGACATTCAGGGTTTGACAATTAACATTAAATACTTTTCATCTCAGCAGAAATCTTTAAGCCACTTCTCCTCCGTGTACCCTGTGGTTGTTTCTTTCATTTGTGCTGAGGTTGGTTGTGCAAACTTCTGTCTTACCTCTCCTTCTAGCCCATGATGCAGCTGTGCTTTGTACCCCAAACACAGTACTGCACATCCTGTAGAAAGGCCATCCCTTCTACACAGGAAAACGATCCTACTGACCCAGTCTTGTCTGCCATCCTGGAAGAGGGCGTGGAAAGGATTGATGAGGGGTATTTGTCCCCACTTTGGTTATTTCTACTACGTTGGCAGCAAGTCGCAATGGGGGAGTGGTGGAAAGAACTTGGACACTGGAGTCAAATTCACTAGGACTTACCTCTCTCAACTACTAGCTTCGGGTCCTTGGGTGTGTCTCAAGTTTCTTCTTCTACACATTGGAGTTAATACAAACCTCACTGGGTTATCCCAGCACAAGGCTAGAACTGTTCTGATTAACCCCAACCCCCAGTCCAAGAGAATAGAGACTAACTTAGGTAAAACCTTTATCCAACCAAACTAAGCCTACCTCTTCTGTTTTCCTTGGTCTCTACCCAAGACATAAGTCCCTCTATTCATCCATCATATCCCTTCCTCTCATTTACATCCTTCCCTTTATTTTCACTCCCTTGGCCCAACCTCTCTCTGTTTCCCTCTTTTATTAATGTTTTTATTTGCAAGTAACAGGCAACTCAAGTCTAACTGGTTTAAACATGAAGGCATTTATTGACTCAAGTAACTGAAAATTCAGCAGTGGCAGAGGCCTTGGGGTTGGTTGCAGTTCAGTTACCAAGGACTCAGTTTCTTTCTCTCTACTCAGCCACTGTGTCAGCTTCATTGCAGGACTGGCTCCCCTAGCGGTTATAGGAAGGATGTCAGCAGCAGTTGGGCCCACATTCCTCATTATGTCCACAAAGAATGAGAGGGAGTGAGTCTATAACCATCACACAAAACTCTTGATCTTCCATTAATTGGTACAGCATGAATCAATCATGGTGACTAGGAGATTGCTACGTGCTAATTCATTCACTAAGCTCTAAATTGTCCACACTTGAGCCAATCACAGTGGAAAGGGAAATGGAATTGCCATGATTAATTGAGACCAGTGGTTCTCAACTTTGAGCAGTAATGCCTCCTTAGGAATATTTGGAAATGTTATAACTATGGGTGCCATGGGCTTTTAGTGGGTGGGAGCTAGGAGCTTAGAGTCTTGCAATACACAGGACAGTACTGTACAATGAAGAATTGGCCTGCCCCAAATGCCAGTAGTGCTTGCGCCAAGAAATACTGGCTTAGACCATCAAGGTGCAACTCCAAACCCTGAAGCTGGGGGTTCAATTTCCCCTGAAATACATAAGCCACACTGGGGCAAATGGATAGCTGAACAGAAATGACTAGATCCCTCAGCTCCTTCCTCACCTCTATTGGCTCCCTTCAGTCTTCCCTCTGCTGGGCATTCTTCCCACTGTCCTCCCCTGCCATCTTGCCCCCATTCCTTGGCTACCTCCCTCTTCCTTCAGATCCCTGGCTGATGTTACTTCCATGTAGAAAGCCTTCTCTGACTTCCCAAGTCTGGTTTAGTGCCCCTCCTATGTGCTTTCAAAGGATCTTTATTTCTGTCATAGCACTTACATGTCATACTGTAATTGCGTATTTACCCACTTTCTTCTACTAGATTTTCAACATTGTGAGGTAGGGATCATGTCTATTTTATTCATCTTTCTATCTCCAGTGCTGTCACTTAGTAGATGTTCAATGTATTTTTTATTGAATAAATGAGCCCAAAGTAGGTCTTCAGTATTCAATACATGCTTCCCTTTTCCAGTAGATAAACATGTATGACTAGTCAGGCAATCAAGAGCTATTCAGTGGAACAACCACTCTTCATGGTGAACGAAAAGAAAGAATCCCTCTCTCCAGACATTTTTATTTAACTTTTTTAAAATCACTAAGTTTAATAGAGCACTATGAATTGTGATGTTCATGTAGAGTAAAAGACCAAATTAAAATCCGCTCTCACTTTCCAATTTAAGTTGTCAACAGGGTTTCTTCTTTGAGGTTTCCCCAAGAGTGCCACAGGACAAGGGGAGAGAAAAAGGTGTATCACAACTGTCAGCAAAGACAGTTATTTTCCTAGTCAACTCAAGAGCGAAGTTCCTCTCTCCTATCTCCAATCTCAAGGTTGCTAAAAATTAAAAATAGCTCTTCATCCTTCATGAAAGATGAAGGGTCCAGTTCTGCTCAAATATTCAATGAATATTTAACTGAAGGCTGACTACATGCAAGACATTCTCTTATTTTTCACTATCTCCTTAGGTTTTTATGAAGGATTAAACCTTGTCTCCGGCAAGTATTTTATTCTCTCGCATAGAACGCTCTTCAAGGAGGTGGGTGGCTTACTCCATTGCCAAAGAACCCTCACCTTTAAGAAGCAGAATGAAGTCAGATAAATAGTTTCAGTCCTAGTCATACAGGTTCAAACCACATTATTGCTTTAAGACACCAAGAATAATTTTGCTTTGAGCTGTTTTTCTAATCACATTGGTCATGATGCATCGCACTATTGCACTATACTCTTATCCATTCATTCCTTTATATATTAGACTCTGGCACATATTTGCTAGTCATAGAATAGTTTTTCTCCATGAGAAAATAATTGGTCCAGAAACGGGATCATATTTTAGATTTATTAACTAGCCAACCCCACTATCTCCAAATTCACTTAGAGAACTGATCTCCTGGAATTATACAAAAACATGGCATTACCTGTTGGCACCCCTATAAGTTTAGTTTTCTTAGACAAAACACCAGAAAACAAACAGCAAATGCTGGCATTTCAGAAATGCTACATTAGCTGGAAATCAACAGAAGCAAATGAAAGAGGGCCTTAAAAGTCTCTGTTCTTACCAATCTGGAACATGATGTTGTCACTGCTTAAGATTCCATTTTGTTTAATTATACCTCGTTCTCTAAAGACTTCGATCACCATTTCACAGAATGAGAAATTTGAAAGAAACAAAGTCACAAAATAGATCTGAAAATGAGCTCACTTAATGGGATGTGAGCTTCTTGTTTGTGTGTAAATCTTCTCTAGCAATGCTGGGTCCTGTGGTTACAAGGTATACTTACAGAACCGGACAAGTGTATTTGGGGATCCAAAAGGTAGCTCAAGGTGTCAGCTGGTATAATGAGCAATGGTGAAGAACGTCAAATTAATGTAATGTTCTCTTGAGTAAAAATTTAACCTGCTCCATGTTACATCAATTCTTTCATTCATGTCTCTCTCACCCTGTAGTATATCTCATTGGTAAGCAGGCTTAATTCATCATTATGAAGAAAGGCATGAAAAGGTTAAGATCAACTTTTTTATTTGAATTCCCATTACAACTAAACATTTTTGCAGATGACAAAGGTGTTCAAACTGGTGACACATGTCAACATATAATTAAATTCCAAAACAGGCGAATAGGGACCATTTCTTGGAATTTGTTGTTAGGAAATTAGACATGTTGGGTCACTGCTCTGAATGAATTCTGTCTCCCAAACTATACCCCCTTTCAGCTATGAAGATACCCTTTTAGAATAAAGATAACTTTGTAATTCATTTAAGATTCTTTGATTTTATTGTATTTCAAAGAGGCTACTGAGCTCCCCAACTGAAGAAGCCATAAATTTAGTAGTTTGAGATCATCTGCTTTTGTAAGTCTAGTTCCACACATAGGACGAGCACCAAAGTTCTAAGAAACTAAGATGAGGTAGAACAAATATTAATTCACTGATGCCAAAGGATTGGATTATCTTGTTCCCATAGGATAGCAGATAATGAGATTCATGACCACAGATAGAGCCAAAGAGTTAAACATAGAAGTATGTGTTACAAAATTACAGGAAATGCTGGCTTCAGTATAACTGGATCCTCTCTGAAGGGGGACTGCTTATCTTGATATTTTCTAACTCCCCTCACTCACTTAGTCTTTAGTTTATTTACAGTGAATAAGTGCCCATTGTTACCTACTTTGATAAAGGAACATCTAAGGACTGGTATCTGAGGCCAGACTGGATTAAGGCTTGGACTTGAGCCTTGTCTGAAGAATTCCTTGTGTTTGTGAAATTCCACCCAGACATTTTCAATGGTCCCTTTGTATTTAAAGAGGAATTTAAACACTTTGGTAAATAAATATGGCCATATTTGAAGTCAGTAGCAATAATGAAACTATGGAAGCACCTTCAAACAAACTCTTGATTGTTAACTCTCAAACTTTAAAAATCCTATAATATATATCAAAGCAGTAAACATTCTTTTAGTGCTTCTCTGCAAAAGGCCAGGTCCCAAGAGTAACGTTTTTGACTTTCATTTCATCACATCCCAAGTATCACTTCATAGTTCTGTTACCTCTGTAACTAGAGACCAACTTTGCATAAGTATACCCGATTCAAAGGTGCTTGCCACAGTTGAGGTCTTTGAATAAATTAATCAAAAGTATAATTAATGTTTGCATTCATGCAGTGTGACTAATAGAGAAACCACACTAACAAACTTGTTAGAATTTACTCAAGTGAACACTGTTGCTTCAAAAAAGTCAGCTTGAAAATCTGCAAGAGAGGGAGGGGGGAGAGAGAGAGAAAGAGAGAGATCTAAGACACTGCCTGTCTCTTGATATGATGCCTTCCTATAATTCCCACACCTGGGCATTTGGATAATTACTATGGGACCACAGTAAGTTCTCTAACCCCACCCCCAGTTCCTGTGCAACCTCAACTTTAGAAGCTATTACTTTAGGGCTAACATGTTACTAAGAGCCTCTGCGGGGAATCCCTCCCATTACCCCTCAGCTGCCATCTGAGCCCATACCTGCTTTGGGAGCTCCTCCAAGCTGTGGATCCATTCTGCAGAACATTCCCTCTAGTCCCTGTACACCTAGCTCAATTTCAACTCCTCTCTCTCCACCTAGGGACCCGCCCTTCGTAATTCAAGATTTAGACAACTCCACGGGCACTTGGGGTTCAGGTTGTGATTATTATTCAGTTAGATAGTGGATTAAGAAAGATTTTGAGTTGCTTGACAATATAGAAGTTTTTAACATTTTAATGACATTATACTCACCATTTCAGTGACTCATTTTCCAAAGATCATTCGACAAGACAGTTGAAAGTGAAGAGTACCTGAATGTGTTGCATTCTTGCAGAGGTGCGGTATGCAAAACAACTGTGCTAACGTCACAATAAATAGAAAAGCAAACAAGAGCCTTGTTATTGAGTGAGCACTCACGTAGTAGAGTACCAAAGAGCTGCAAGTGAAACTACTGAACAACTCTTGATTCTCTTCCTATTCGTCTTTCAATTCCAAACTAGGCAGCCTTTCAGTGAAAAGAATTCTGAAGCAGATCATCCCCTACATTTTGGAAACCATAGTGACAACAAAAGCTGATGTTTAGACTCTGTTGACACTTTCAATTTAAAAATAAAAACTATTAAAGTGCAATGTATTTATCTCTGTTTCAACAAATAAAACATGGGAATTTAACTGAATCTTGGTGACTCAGGTTCATGATAATCAAGAGTATTAGGGTAGACATAGGAGACTGAGGTACTACTACCAGATTTATCAACCAGTAGCCACTTTACCTGACAAGGTCTTGGTTTCTCTTCTGTAACTTAATTGCCAAGATCCCATCTAGTTTCTAGTCTACGTTCTTATTAATTGTTATACAGTAATATGATATGGAATAACTTTACGAAATTCTAAGGAGGGGAGATCTTAATTTTCTCTTTCAATCTTGGGTGCCTTCTGTGCTTTTCTAATCAGTAACAGGCTCAAAAACTTGAATGTATGATGACATGCCTTTTTTGGCTATAAGTGATATTTCTTTTCTCCAGCATAATCCTCTGTATTATTTTCTGGCACCATCCATGGGGTTTCTCCTGTAGCCAACCTTCTAGATATTGTCACGTTTCGCAGTATCTCTACCTTTTCCATTTTTGTCTTTTCAGCCAATGAAAACACATTTTCTGGTCAAATAAATAACTTCTGTAACCTTCATTCTTTTGACTGTTTGTGTTACGGCTGCTCCTCAGAGACTGTTTTGGTAGCTTAACGGTTCAGATTTCTAACAGTTTTTTTATAATTATCTAATAGTTTTTGAGCATCTATCATGTGCCAGGCACCATGATAGTCCTTTATCACCTGGGCAAACACATCCTTCAATGTGTTGTTCCATCATTAAAGTGGGGAAGCAGCAGATATGACACCAAAAGCACGGACAACAAAAACAAAAATAAACAAGTGAGAGTACATCACGCTAAAAAGCTCTGCATGGCAAAGGAAACAAACATCGAAAAGGCAATCTATGGCATGGGAGAAAACATCTAACATGGGATTAACCTCCAAAATATGTAAGAAACTCCTGTAACAGTAAAAAAACAAAAACAAAAAAACCTAATAAACTGATGAAAAAATGGGCTAAGGACTTGAATAGACATTTCTCTAAAGAATACAGATGGCCAATAAGTACATTAAAAAAAATGCTCAAAGTCACTAATCATCAGGAAAATGCAAATCAAAACCATAATGAGATATCACTTTACACCTGTCAGGTTGGCTATTATCAAAAAACAAGACCACAAAATATTGGTGAGGATGTAGAGAAATTGGAACCCTTGCACACTGTTGGTGGGAACGTAAAATGGTGCAACCACAATGGAAACCAGTACGGAGGCTCCTCAAGAAATTAAAAATAGAACTACCATATGATCCAGCAATTCCACTTCTGGATCTTTATCCAAAAGAATTGAAATCAGAATCTTGAAAAGATACTGTGTTTCCCTGAAAGTAAGACCTAGCCGGACAATCTAATGCGTCTTTTGGAGCAAAAATTAATATAAGGTCTTATTTTCGGGGAAACACAGTATTAGCACTTCCATCTTCATTGCAGCACTATTCATGAAAGCCAAGATGTAGAAATAACCTAAATGTCCAACAGATGAATGGATAAAGAAACATGGTCTATACATACACTGGAAAACTATTCAACCTTAAAGAAGGAGGAAAATTCTGCAACATGGGACAACATGGATGAACCTTGAGGACATTATGCTAAGTGAAATAAGCCAGTCACAGAAAGACAAATACTGCACGAATCCACTTATATAAAGTACTGGCAGTACTTCTTGGATGTGAATTTCTCTAGGTGCAGGACCAGAAAGGATTATGAGTTTCTGCAGCAGTGGATCTGTTGCTATTTTTCAGTCAGTTGCATAGATCTTATAACTGATCTTGTTGTCCTTATAGAATAACCTACTAAACATCTTTACACGAAACTGATTTGTGACATCTTTAGCAAGTGTATAAGCCTTCATTAAATCCATTCGCGTACTCATGCCACTTCTGGTTCTATCTTATTTTGTTTTAATACCAAACTTCTTTTTCTCTTGTTCCTTCAAAATTTTTTATTGGTTTTTAATCTTAATTATAATTTTTGTAAGCCACCTAAAATCTTTTTTTAAAAATTGTGATAAAGAAGTAGACTTCAAATTTCACTCAAAAAAAGGGTGGGGAGGGGGGCAGGAAAATGTGGTGGCCGCATCTACAGGTACAGAGCAAGGCTTCTAAGGTTCAAATTCTGATCCCTCTCGTTACGAGCCATGTGAACCTTGGGCAAGTTACCAGACATTGCTATACCCAGTTTCTACTGTAAAATGGATACAATAGTTTCGATTTCACAGGGTTTGCACCTTAAGTAATATCAGTAATATACTTAGAATGGTGCATAGAACAGTGTTTGACACATAGCAAAATGTTAGCGGTGAGGAAATATTTTATGTTGCGGTTTAACTTGAACATATATGGCTGGGTTTACAATCTAATGTCAATGTAAATAAAGCCGCGACCCCAACACATCATCTAACAGCAAGTTTAGATATGATACTTTACGAGGATTATTAGGAAAACTCTTCTGATCTTATTTACTCCATTTTCTGTTGACAATATTATCAAACACAGGCGTATTTCCTTAAAGGGAACTGGATATTAAAATCTGGACTTATATAATAGGTTCAAGAATTCCGTTTTCCGTAAATATTTGAATACTAAAATTTTTTAAGAAACAAAACACAACTTGTGCTCTGCCACTGCCAGAAAGGATTTGAAGCAGCAAGACATTATTAAGATTCAATAAAACTGAGGACTTTACAAAAAATGCAAGAGCTAAGGAAAAAGGTATACATGAGCAAGAAGGGAGAAAAACTGTATCAGAACATGTTGGCTAAAGGAAGTTACTTAGTTGAAAACAGAACTTCATTTCCTGAGAGGGCAGCCAAACAGAGAGAAACATGAGAGGGTGTCTCAACTCTATTTCAATGAAAGGAAGTTCGCCATTTATCAGGAGGAATACTTTTTTGTTTCTAAGCTAGCATAGCATATATGTAGAACACTGAACATAATAGTTAAGAAATTTGACAGTTTTTTTAAAAAAAGTGGAGACAGGTTACCTTTGGCAAAAATCTTGTTAAAAGGAGTCTTAATCCAATGTCCAGAACTAAGTTCCTGATTCCACAATCAGTGCACCCTCCCCACAAACCGTTCTTCTCATAATATTCTCCACTTCAATAAATGGCAATTCTATCCTTTCCGCTGTTTAGGCTAACTGAGCGGAATCATCCTTGATTCTTCTTTCAAAACCCATATGTGATCTGCCAGCAAATATTGTCAGCTCCACCTTCAAAACATATCCAGATTCAGGTCACTCTTCAAACCAGCTCCACTACCACCACTTTGACCCAAGTCACTGCCATTTCTCTCCAGGATTACTGCAACGGTCTCCAAACTGGTCTCCCTGCTCTCACTTTGGTTTATCCAGATCCTTTTAAAATATAAGCCAGATCATGTCACTTCCCTGCTCAACGTCCTATGACCCCCAGCTCACTCAGAATAAAAGCCAAAAGTCTCACAGGGCACTCCAAGACCTAGCTTCATTCCCGTGCCCCACGTACTGTCACTTTACCTACTACTCTTCCTTTTTTTGTACCACAGAAATATTGTAGAAATATGCTTCTACTTCAGGACCCTTGCAATTGCTGTGCCCTCTACCTAAACGCTCCTCTCCTAAGTAGCCACCTGCTCCTACTCCTTCCGATCTCTACTCAAATATCACCTTTCCAATGAGGCTTTTCCTAGCCCTCCTACTGGATATTACAAACACCACACACACACACACACACACACACACACACACTTTATATCTCCCTTTCCTCCTCTATTTGTCCCTTCAAAACTGTTTACTATCTATCATGCTGTATCTTCTATTTTTTTTTTACTCATTTTTATCTTCCCCACTAGAATACAAACCCCATGAAGGGAGGGAATTTTTTTCCCTGCTATATCACCCAATGTTTAGAACAAGGCTTGATGCCTAGTTGATATTCAAATATCTGTTGTAAGAATGCATGGATAAAATTTAAGGGCATAGCCTTAAAGTATACTTATATAAGAGTAATTCTGAAAGTGGGAGATAGAATAATATAGTTCAGTTATGTAGTATTTTGGTGATCCAGTTTGCTACAGAGTTGATGCTTAGAACATAAACACGAAAGAATGGATCGCAGATCTTTTAGCCAGTGGTCTCTAAAGCTGGGTAGCACAAGATGATCCACTGGGATGAGGGGCCAAAGTGTTAGAATTATATTCGGCTTATAAATTAAAATGCCTTTACTCAGTCTACGTGTCAGAAGGTCATACATCACACGGTTCCTGAGGTATTCAGAAGGAAGAGTGGAGTGAGAATATTTATGTTAGATGTAATTATATATTTACATAATTATTTACTCCTATCCTGTTTTACATGTATTAGATTTTTATATGATGGAAATAAGCAATTACAGCTTCAAGAAGATAACCTGGAAAAAGACTCCTCCTTCTGGATATTTACTGTGTCTTGCTTTGTGACCCCAACATTTTAGATAAAGGGCACTTTAATTCCCTGTACAAATTAAGGAACATTTAGATATTAAAATGGCTCTGATAGAAGAGTTAAGCCATAAACAATATCTTTCTTGAGAGTGCATTTAGGAGTCCTAAATACAACTAAATAAAAGTGTTCCATTAGGCACTGGCAAAATGACAGAACAAATATTCAAAATGCTTGAACAGAAAAATACCGAACTACTGATTTAAATTACCTAGTTTTCAAAACATAAATCTGGTAGAAAATGAAGCAGATTTTTCCCAGTTGGTAGGAGGAAATTTGGGGCACTTTGGGAAGAACATAAAGCTTTTATGGTCACTGAGCTACTATTTAAAAAGTCTAGTATGCAACTTGCAAAGAGCCAACTCAGTAGCAAAACTTCAAGTAGAAAAAGGCCTCAATTATTCAACCACTAAAGTTCCTTTATGAATAAGTACGAGATGCTTTCCTAAGAGAACCAGAGATTTAAAGTCATTCCTTACATGCAAGCTCCTCATCTACATCAAGTGACTAGTTCTGAAGTATGGGGTAAATTTGTCCACAGGTCATCACTTCTGGTTTCCCATTCTCAGTTATGCAAAAACGAACTCACACAGACAAATTCAAATACATATTTTGAAAAGTATTTACTTAGTTTGAATAAATTAATTGCAAATAAAAATTAGCTACAATATATAGACTGAATAGAAATGACTAGAACAAATACAACACAGGACTTGATTTCCTTGCATTAGTCACAAAGCATGTGACAATCTAGAAAACTTCAAAATTAATTATATTTCTTTGAAAAGGGGGTAACAGCAGTTACTGATACATCACAACTAGTAAACTTATAATACAAGTTTCCTGACATGCATTTCCTGAGTGAACCCAAATAATCATTTGTAAAAAGAAGGAAATTTTGACAAGTTGAAGTAAAATAAAATAGTTCATGGCTTCTAAGCAACAAGTTTTGTTTTTTTTTTTTAAACCAAAAGAAAATTCAGAACATTGTTGTAATAGGATAAATTAAAGCTATGCTACCACATACAAAATTTTGCTAGAATCAATTAAGTATTATACAACTTTTCAAACTAAAGGAAAACAAATCAAAAGATTAAAATAATGATTCTTTCTAATCTAAAAGTGTACTGATTTCTACAAGTGCCACAGAGTGTTTGATGTAGTGCAACTGTCTATACTTTCCTTGTGGTGCATTAAACAAAAAATTGGGGACAGGAGAAGGGGAGAAGAAATTTTTTCTTGCTTCTGAGAGCAAAAGAATTTATTGGGATTAGAGAATAAACAGACCATGCAATTCTGTCCCTCCACTCTGCTGTCAATGACACTCATCTGCCAACAAACATGTCCTCCAGTCACACTGGCAACTTTCCTTAGGATTCAATCTCAAAGTTAAGGCTGGTCTGCTGGGTGCAAAAAAGGGGGGTGGAGGTGGGGGCACTACTGGCATTTGACCCTTTGTATGTCTGGATAAGGCCAAATACAGAATAATTAATTAAACATTTCCTTTTCTAAAAGCAAATCAAGTCACTCTTTTCTTGTTAATTTATGCTTTTTCTCATGGGAATGATTTTTTTTTTTCTAGAAACAGTGAACAGATGAACCACAGTTTATATCCAAAAAATAAACTTGCCAAATGTTGCTGATACTAAAAACAGATTAGTTATCATGGGAGAAAAATAGATAATCTAGATAAATTGCATATTCAAAGGAGCATATAAAATGTTTCTTAGCATTAAATTTTTGTTATAGTATTACACTTGAGAGAAACAACTGAGGAAAAAAAAATATTTCCTGATTATCTTCAATGTGGTTAAAAACAAACACCTCTTATACAATGGTAATTAATATGAATTTGGTTTTACAAAGTATTTGAATTTACCAAATTCCACATATATATGTGGGTGGAGAGGGAGGGAGGGAAGCTCTCTTGTCCTTCTTCGTAACTTTGCAAATGCTTGAGCTATGCTTGCTAAACTACCATTCACACCAAGAGTGTGACACCATCGTTACCATGCTACTCTATCAAGAACATTCTAAGGTATTTTCTATAATA
Organism: Rhinolophus ferrumequinum; assembly: GCF_004115265.2. NCBI lineage: Eukaryota > Metazoa > Chordata > Mammalia > Chiroptera > Rhinolophidae > Rhinolophus > Rhinolophus ferrumequinum. The sequence continues at coordinate 25,789,561 of NC_046296.1, read as the reverse complement.
AAGATAAATAGAAAAAAGGTAATATACATGTTGCTGTATTTTACAATGTTTGCAACAAACTGTAAACTAACATAGTTTGAACCAACAGTACCCTCAGTTATACAAAACAATTTTTCAACACTGAGGATGGGTGATTCAAAAACACTAAAATGAAGGCATCAGATTAAACTGTCTTTTTCTCCTCAAAATAGATTTTAAAAACTCAGAATTCAGGAGTCTGGTACTTTCAGAAATTCCTTTGCTTGAGTTTCCCAGATTTTTGCTCAAAAATTGTTACTATTTATTATAAACGTTTTAAAAAATTCTTCATCTTAATGCAAATGACCAGATCAGAGAAACCGTGATGTGGACAACAGGTTGAAAAACCCAACTCACTTAGCTTATAAATTTATACTGTAGTCCTGGAGGACAACTGTCTGTTAGTCTAGAGGTCCTTGGAAAATAAGTCTGATGTAGCCTTGTTCACCAGCCAACTGATGTGCACAAAATGGACAGGCTGCGTGAAAAGTATGAGTACCGTGTGGAAGCGGGATCTGAGACCAATAGGCAGTCGTCTTTTCTGAACACACATGCCCACACGGGCTAAACGCGTGAGTTGGCGGCCCGGCGTCCACATAAAATCCAGCTTCACATCCAAGCCACAGAGGGACATAGGGACCAACAGACCTACACATAGGACATTCGCGATCTTTTCCATCACGTTCTTCTTTGTTTCCCCAGTTATGATAGCCATGCACATGGCCACAGTTCAGATACACCCACGGTTGTTTCTCATCGACAACATCTTTCCTCTTCATACTAGGAAACGCTAGTGTGTTGAACCCTACAGGGCACTGAGGTCGTGCTGCATTGATTTCCTGTCTTAAAGCTTCTAAATGCTTCACCGTAGGAGTGTGGGAAAGGCCTTCTGCAGTACGCCACAGCAATGTCGCACCACAGAGGTCAATTAATGAGCCATCTTGTAACTGATTGGTTTCAATTTCCACCTAGAGGAAACAAGAATCAAAAAACACATTCACCACTGGGTTTTGGATTTTTACATGACAGTTCTGGTCTTACGTGCTCCTGAGTCAAGAACTGAGGTATCCTGTAATTGTTACTAAATATTTAAGAAACTCTAAAGGCAGTCATGAAAAATATAAGTTTGAACATCAAGGATAAAAAATTGAGCAGTGCCATTTCTTTTTGCCTCACAGTAAACATAATTTGTGACTGAATTATCTAGCTAATCAGTAAGTCTAATATTTCCAATAAATATCACGGTCAAAGACATACAGATGTAAGTAGAAAATACAGAGTGCTGTTTTAGAAAAGCTTAGGTTTTAAAATATAGTAACATAATATGAAAGAATAAAATTTTGTAGTGTCCTAGTTGAAACATTAAGATATTATCCTGTAGTATAGTTTTCAGTAGTCAGTGTTTGATAGACAGTACTCTGTGTCAGCAAGAGATTTAAGGGGTTTTGGGAAAAATGTAATGCATTCAGTTCAACTCATCCTATGTGTTTATTGTAACTAAATAAGAAGCTCCATCTCAGTTCTTACCATTTTTCCTCTCTGCTGAGCTGATCTGGTTTCACGCAGGCTGAATACATTTCCACAGACTGATATTTCTCTCCATATTCCAGGTTTAGAGTCTTCTGTGAACCCATTACGTGGATGCATCACAAGAACGCCATTAGTGGTTAAGCCATCCATCTGCCCATCTGATGTCTTCCATTTGGCAGCCTTCTCCTAGTAGGAATAAGAAAAAGTGAGTTTCATTTGTAATTTGGAAATAGAAGTGATTATAAAATAATGCATCATTTAGGAAAAAAGCATTTTACCCCAAGAAAGATGTTTTTTGATGAATCAAATCCTGCAGCATAAATCCGTGCTGTAAAGGGGGGATTCCGTTCACATATGATTCTACAGGCAAATCTTGATATAGTGCTTTGCACTGACTGCGTATCAGAATTACTTTGACTTCCAGGAACTGTGTCAGTTACTACAAAATCAATGGGACTTTCAGTAGACCGACCAATCTAAGGAAAAAAAGAAATATCTATAAACCCATTCAAAGGAACACAGTGGAAAATCCATTCAAGAAATGCACAATAAGGTGAAATCATTAAGCCTCTGAAATTTCTAAAGCTCAAACTTATCATACTTAACTCTGGGGGCATCTATACCCTTGAAAACTAATCTGTCAGACTTGCTCTGATGTAATAATCACTTAGAGCATAGAATTAAGTGGGAACTTACGACCCAGAATATACGAAACCCTCAGGGAATAAAGAGTTTAAGATGGCTGAGATTTCTAGATGGCTGCAGATTTTAATTTTAACCCCTTTGGATGGAAATATGTCTACCATGTGTTACTCTACCTTCTTTAACAGAATATAGTTAACATATAAGTAAATCTTTCATGATGACTCCAGGACATCACAGTATGACCACCATTTTTATTCAGCTGAAGTATAGCAATGTCTTCAGGTGTTATAAAGGCATACAAGAACACTGATCCTTATGTTAAAGACTTACATAGCATTGCTTTGAGGCCTTATGTATACTTCATAGGTTTCCCTTCTTTTCTTGCTGTTGGGTGTACTTGTCTCTCGCAACATACCCCTTCACTAACCAGCTACTCTTATTCTGCTATAGGTTGAGAAATCAAATAACCAAACTTCAAAGAATAATATTTCAAAAGGTTCTCGGTAAGAACCTAAGGGATTCTCCAGGGAGGAGTGAAAAAGATTTTAGTGCTTGGCTTCTCTGACATTTATTTTATATGCCTAGATGTCCTTTTTATTTTCTTCCTGGTTTTTGGCCATATTTCAGAGTCAAGGTTCCCTGGTAAGAGTTCTGGTGGGTGACGTGTCAGAGAATTAAAAACATCTGTCTAGTAAATAAATTCATTTCATTTTGAAAGATGAAAATTGTAAAGAAAATAGGAAATCAGCAGAATGGATGACAGAATGGACAAGTGTCACAGGGTTTTAAAGTAAACATTTAAAAATGATCAGTTCATTAATGTATTTGTTATAATATCATAAAATTGGAAGAATATGGGACTGAGAAAAACTACTGACCCTCTACAACCATGACGGCTCTTAAGAGTCATTCTACGCATAGTTGAGCCTCAAGTATTCCTCTTATCAGCACACTTTTGAATAAAACTCTTTAGTGTTTTTGTCCTATGATCAAATATAAAGTCTTTATTTAGTTTGGATAGTTTTAGGGGAAATTGGTTGGTTAAAAAATATAAGATTGGATATTCCTTTTCCTCGTTTTAAAGATAATGATATCCAAAGAAAATGGTGTCAGACCTTTGAAACTAAAAATATTTCCAAAAATAAAAAGGTTCTTTTAGAGCCAAAAGATGTAGTCCAAGGATTGGATTGAGAATTGATATTCAGAATCAAGATATTGAGAAACAGCACTTATTTGGGAAGAGAGATTGTTTCAGAAGAGTTGATATTTAATCTGGGCCTTGGAGAAGATTTGAAACATCAAAGCAATATTGATAATGAAGAAATCTTAAGTATCTATAAAGAGAAAACACCTACATGACTGAGTGAACAGATGCCAAAATATAATCGTGTGTTAAGATAAACTTTAGTAACTCTTCCTCTTTCTAACTGCTACTATTACCTTTAAAAATATAGATCTTACCATGTCATTCTCAGTAATGACTGTGCCACCCCCATAAAAACCTTAGTGGTTCCTTACAACCCATCCAAACTTAGCAGTTTCCAATTTCTGATATTAATTAGAAACTGACTTCACAATTTGCCTCCCATCTAGTTGATGTTATTTAGGCCTCTCAGCCTAATTTTATGTTATTTCTGTTAACACACAAAGTACAGTCTGGCTATAAACAGCTTATCCATCAACCCTCTACCATACTGTATACTTTGCCATCTCTGTTGTCAGAATGCCTCTCCACAGGTTGGACTGGCAAAATCCTATTCAACTTGATGAAAATAAGGTCCAGATAAAAAGGAACTACTATAAAGTCTTTTCCTCACCCTTCTTCAACTCAATCAGAAGACTGTACTTCACATTTATGCAGACCTCTAGTTTAGCACCTGTGTATGTAATCAACTTGTAATGTCTCCTTTTACTTCATAGTGTCAAACAATGTTAAGAGTTAGAGTTTGAATATCTGATGGCTTGAACAATAAATGTTCAGTTTAGAAGGTTAGCAATCCTAGCATGCTTATAAAACCAGTTCCTCCAAGACTGACTGGCTAATTTATCAGGGCAGTTTCTGATATATCTCAGGGTAGTTTTTGATGTAGAAATGTTTGGGTTTTCCACGGTAAGATGCCTGTAGAAAGGGCATGATCAGTTTACTAATTTTGGGAAAAACCATCTATTTCTTTATGAAACAAGAGAAAACCAAAAATGTTGCAACTTATTTAAGGACCTTCATAAGATGGTGAAAACAATGTTCCATAATTCAGGATGCCTCATTTAATCACAATTTTGCCTCCAACAACTTTATAATTTTTAATTCACACGGCTTCGGTAACTTTACCGACAAAATATAAGGAGTAAACAAATAATACAAGGTACTTTCTGAAACTAAAATTCTAGTCTGTAATCAAATATCTAGGCAGCATTTTGATTTTTAAAAAGCCAGTTAAGCACATTCATTTTAACTGGTTGTCAGCAAAATGTGGAAAATCATCCTAAAGCTTGTCTTAGGTTCTCATTAAGATCCAAACCTTCACCTTCATTAAGGATGTTATTTATTTTTCATTTTTTGTAAAAGCAACATCCATATTCTAATATTAACTGGAGAGACACTATTCTAAAAATTCGGTATTCCAGGGGCGGTTGGTCAGCTCCGTTTGTTAGGACACAGTGCTCTTAACAACAAGGTTGCCGTTTCGATCCCCCACATGGACCTCTGTGAGCTGTGCCTGCCACAACTAGACTGAAACACCTACTTGACTTGGAGCTGATGGGTCCTGGAAAAACCCACTTAAAATTTTAAAAATTAAAAATTAAAAAAAAGAGAGGAAAAAAAGTTCGGTATTCCATTAAAAGGGCTGGGGGGAGCGAGTGACTTCAAAGAAATATTTTGCTACTGGTTATAATTAAAGACATCTCCAGGCCTTCTCACATTCATTTAATTTTGTAAAATAAAGAAAAACTGAAAAGTCACTGGAGCAATAATTGTAAGAGCAACATTATTAGGTACTTAAGATTTTTTTCAAAGCAGCCCAGGGCTTTATAAAACCCAGTATTGAAGGAGAAGATAACATGAATTTTGTTTACATCTGAGGGAGGCTGGTCTTTCATCTATCAATTTATAAAAACATCAGCACTGGATTGGTATGAGAGAATGAGAAAAGCAAAGCACTTTATTGACCAAATATGTGCTGAGAAATGTTTGACTTCACATATATATGATAGGAGCAGTTAGAAACTGCCTGTAGTTTTTGTTGCCTACAGAGGAAGGTGGGAAGTAGTGCCAAAAAAGTCATGAATGTGTGTAGAATATTTCTTATTTCTTTTTTGATAATAATAGCTAACAGAGTTGTTGTTATAGCTACTATTATAATAGCTAAGTGTTTACCAGCTACCTAGCACAGCTCTGAGCACTTTACATGTACTAATACATTGAAGCCTTTTAATAGTCATACAAGGGAAGTTTTATTACCCATACTTTACAGGAGGAAACCGAGGCATAGAGTGGCTAAGTAATGTTTACCAGGAATTCTGATTTCAGAGACCATCTCTTAACTATGCTACACTAACTTCTATATATGGGGTTTAGAAATCAATATATATTTTAATGAAACACATTCAAATATGATAATCCTTTATCTGACCACAGCAAAAGTCACTGACGATAGGTTTTAACTCTTTTGTTTGTATGAAAAAAGAATTCACATATTATAATACCTGAAACATATCAGTGTTGCTGTCATGAGTATATTCAACCACCACTGTTTGGGCTCGAGATAAAGTATATGATATGCTATGCTGGTCCTTGTTACTTATTGCCTAAGAAAGAAAAGATTAATAGCAAAAATTAGCTGGCAGGTCAATCAAATCAGATTTACAAAAGAAAGGTAATCTATCATATATATGACATATTCCCCCCCTGAAATTTAGGTTAGAGATTAGTAAATTGCATAATTTCAGCTGTGACAGTAGTTTCTCAGATTGAGTGGGGTGCAGAAGAATACTTTGAAGTAGTTATATAGAGTAAGAACATAATTTCACTGTATAGAAACACTATAAAATCTGAGTCTCCCTTGTAAGTATTTTAAATTACAAAGTAATCAAAACCAAGTCCCATGTACAAACTGAAAATAGTACTCAGTACTGCTGCTGGGGGGAAATACAAAATCTTGCAAGAAGAATCTTGCTTTTAAAGTAACTCGAAGAGTCATAAAGTTAACCAATAAGCAGAGTTAACTGGTTTTCCTAACCATTCTGTGACTCTATAGATGACAGATATTTGCCATATGCTGGACTAGATACAGAAAAATTCATAGAATGATTAAACATTACCAAAGGAAATGGATATAATGCTTACGACTGTACTTCTGACTTATCCCAAACTAAAAACATTGCTGAAAAGAACTTTTCAGTTTTGTTTTCAGGCGTTTTCTATGTATATGAGTTGAAGATATTATCAGAGGGGGGAAAACCCAAACAAAGGAAGTGGAAACAGACTACGTAAAAGGAAAACAGATACAAAAACATAAAAGAATGATTATACACAGAGAGGCTAAATGAAAAAAATGTTTCTTAATTAGAGCTTTGGCATTATAAAAGTTTACTTGGTTTCAATTTGTAGCTAATCTGAAATAGATAAAGCCTTAAAATAACAGTTTTAAGATTAAATAAGACCGTGAATTTTTCATATACTTTACAAAGAGAATAAAATACCTGGGTACAAACTACCCAGCTTTATCAAAGTTTCATAATGCCATGTTTGCTTCTGATTTTTTAAAAGAAATTAAACTCTACAGATACAACTGAGGTGGCTTACATGTCCCTCCCTAGTTCCTTTTCTTCATAGAGGTATCCAACCTCAAGAATGCAGTGTGGATCATTCCTCTGCATGTTGTTGTTTTGTACTACACATTTATGTATTCACAAGCATTATATAATTGTTTTACAGGTTTTAAAACCTACAATTACTTTAACTCAGCATTAAGCAACTGACTTTTTAATCAAATAATTGCTCAGTGTTTTGGCAGTTAATTCTTAATGATTAAAGAGATTTAAAAACACAGGTTCTCGTATACTTTGAGATTGTAATCCCTGTTTTAAGCTATTAAACTTAGGTTGAGAATAAGAAATGTGTCAAGTTAAGTTCTCACTGTACTGGAAGGCAGGGTTTAACCATTTATCCCAGATGACTGCCAAACTAAACAGTTTTCTTTGTGACATTGTACTACATTCCCCTATAATTGAAAGAGGAAAGAGTCAATCTTTGATCCCTCAGTTTCTCATTGTCCAGTAAAGATGAGAAGGGACTAACAATGAAAACATTAGGAGTGTGACAGTAAAAATGTAAAGAATAGAATACAACAGGATATTGCAGAGGTAGGGATTAGAAATATTTTCTCAATAATGATTCTCAACCAGAGGTTATATTAGCTACATAAGGGGCATCTGGAAATATGTAGGTGCATTTTTTGGCTGTCACAACAATTTGAGGGTTTAAATGGCATTTAGTGGGTGGGGACCAAGAATATTAAATGTTCTACAATATGTGGGACAGTCCTGCCCAAAGAAGTACACACCCAAAAAGTCCTGCACATCCAAAATGCCAAAGCACTTCCGTGGGGAAATACTGGAAAGAAGATCCTCAGATTGGATCAATAAGCTGTTCACTGCTACCACCTGCTTAGCACATCCCTTCTCAGCAAAGGAGCAAAATGAAGCACCTACAAGAAACTGTCTATTTTCCACATTCACTGGCAGTCACATAGTGATAGAAGAGGCCTCGTCAAGATGTAAGGACTCTGTTTTATTTAGACACCACACTGGATATAAAACAAAGCCACAAATCCAATTAACTTCCAGGACTGGAGCTGTGACCTACAATGAGGCATCATATCCCAATTTCTCTGTCTCTCGTTTATTTAACTTACAGAGATACAGATAGTATAATACTAATGTACATTCTGGAGCTGCTTAGCTAAACACGTCTGTACTTCCAGAAGTCAAGGAACTCTTTGTAAATTTTATTCACTCATCACAGTATAAGATTCAGTCTGTCACAAAACTGTAAGTAGAGGAAGTGACAGGAAATGTGACTATCTGAAATCCCGCCTAATTGTTTATCACTCTAGGAACTAAAGACCAAGGGCTCTGAAATGGTAGCCCAGGTTCTGAAGATTTTGATAGGAAAATAAGGGGCTAAAAGCATTAAATAGGCAAGAAGATCAAGAATATATTGTAGTTGGGGATTTGTTTTCATAGCTTTGATCCAATTTAATAATTACTGAGGTCTATTTTGTTTAAGGCACTATGCTAAAAGCTATGAGGGTCTAAAACAAAAAAATAAATAAAAACAAGAGCGACCACAGAATCTTTGATAAAGACCTGTAGTTAAAAGAAGGACCTCAGCCAAGCCTGTTTCTAGGACCTGAATACACTTCTTCCCCACTGCATTCCTAGCCCAGCCTCGGTGATGCCCTCCAGTAGCAGTGGAACGCCCCAGCTCTCAGGGCAGACGGGTGCACAGTTCTAGACTAGATAAAGCCTCGGCCTCACCCCTACCTTCTTCATAAGAAAAGGGAATGTCTCCTTATAATTTCCACCCAGAAAAGGGCCTGTGCCCTTCCATACGGCAGCCCTTCACATATCATGTCTCCAAAGTATGTTCTCCTATCCAAACGAAAGAAAACTTCTGCTATAGAAAGGGAAGGGAATGCTAAAGACCATAAACATACACAAGTCTTTCAATCTCTCCAAGTTAATTTACAGTTCTGTTTTGTGTTTTTACCTTTGCAGCCTGAGGAGTACAAGCAATATGCACAGTGCTGGGCTTCACCCCATTTGCCTTGGGTCTTTTAAACAAAGCAAACCTACTTTTCCTCCTTCCTCTGTCGCCGTTTGGGAGAGACCCATTATACCTATTGGGGGAAAAAAGTTTAGGTGATATTTTGTAAGCAGCACGCAATTCTAGCAAATGTTTTACTTTGCCTTGCAGGATCAATCCCCAATTAGTTGTCTATTAGAACGTTATGAGCATCTCAAACTCCTTTTAGCAACTGCTGATCCCCAGCTGCCCGAGTACGAAACCAACTGAAATTCTTTCCGGCCACATCCCGTGTCACAGAGAAGCAGCTTCTGGATTATGCATACAAACCTAGATCTTGGATCCAGGGGTGTGCCTGTCATGCTTTGTTTCATTCTTCACTTGGAGTTGCCTGTATTTCCCTTCCCTCTTTTACTCCAGGTAATCAAGAGCTGATTGGTGGCATACCTAACTCCGTACGACTCGTTCCATTTTTTTCTAAAGGTGCATCTTTGAATGTGCTAATCTAACCTTTAAAAGTACAGTATGAATTGTTTAAAATACAATCCCTTTTCATTGTGAACCAAACCCTTAAAGTAGCCGAACTTCTGAAATAAGGAATTTTTAGACTTGTTTGTTAAGCCTGTTACTTGAATGTATACATCCACATTCAAATTATGTTGGTACAACCTGTCCAACTGAGACGCTTGCCAAGCAGCAGTTAAACATACTCTTTTGTTTTAGATGTTATGACCAGTTCTCAATGATAACGTGTGTGCGCGCGCATCCTGAAAGTAAACAAGTAAGCAAGGACTTAACTAATAGGAAAAAAGTTCAAAACAGAACTTTTGTGTGTTTACTACGTAGCAGGCACTTGGGTTCTATCTCATACATCACCTCACTGAATGCAGCCTCATAAAAACTCTGCACTGTTGGCATCACTCTCCACTCCTACAGGTTAGGAACTAAATGACTCCTCAGAGGTATGAAATTCCTCAGATACCCAGGAATTAAGTTATTTTCTAAAGGTCACACAAGTGACACTGGCAAAACTAGAATTTGGATCCAGGGGTTTGTCATGCTTGTTTTCATTATTTACTGCTTCATTATGGCATGAGCAGTAGCTTAATAATAATCTCTCCTAATTTACTCCCCCCCCAATCATTGGTGAATCTGGGGTGGGGGGGGAATGAGGCAGGAACAGGGGCAATTTTGAGGTTGGAGGAGAACGTGACTGTAAAATGGCCTGCATTAGTGGTTGCCAAAGAGAGAAGGGAGTTTACTCAAAGAATGCCATCCACAGAAATTACACGGACCCTTTATAGAAAGATAAAGTGAGCTGGGGCAAATTTTGCTAAAAGAAGGGATAGGGAAGACAAATGGAATGATTGTGTGACTTCAGACAAATACATTTTTCATTTCCTCTTTAAGAAGCTCTATCCTTTCTGGGGGTGAGGATGAGGCAAAGCTTATGCAGTATTTGAACACTTACAAGTGATGGCATAAAAATGAGAATTGAAAGATTTTCTTGATTTGATAATATTACCGGGTAGCTTTAAATCCTTTCTAGAAATAGCTAGGATATAAATTTTAAAAAAGTACTCTTAACCTAGATGTAAAGTTACTATGTATTATTCAATTTTATGTGTCATCAGGTGGAGAAACCTTACCCTAAGACAATGAGTTCACCATATTTTACTGGTGCTTTGGATGGATGATTTTCTTGATCAGGAGAAAACATGAGCTTGGCTGTCTTTCTCAAATCTTTGTTCACTGGTCAGGAGCCTTGGGACACCTTTTGCATTATTTCCTAGAGGGGAAAATTTTTCATTAATAATGTGAACAATTAATTTCTGTTTAAAAAAAGATGTTATTTTCCTGCAGTCCTCATGAGCACAGTATTATGCAATATTATAATATACAAAGTATGCAACATTTTCCCCAGTGACGGTTATATATTTGACATTACTAAATAAATTCAAAATGTACATTTGGGGCCTTCCACTTCTAGGAAGATGAAGTAGACATGTTTTCCCCTATTATTGCCAGTAAGTAAAACTAAAAACCCTGGACATTTAAAACATAAGAAGATTCTGAAAAGTAGAGAGAAGGCAGACCAGCTAGGACCTCAGGGCCCAAGGAATGACAGAGTGGTGAGTTTCCTGGGTTTTCTTTTTACCTAATACATCCCAGATTTGGAGCTGAAGAATCCAGCACCTGGAAATGCCAACTGGCAGAGATGATGATAATGACAGCCCTAACAAAAGCTTGGTCTCTCCAGTCAAAGGAAGGAGCAGCGTTAGCAAGACAAAAAACTTTTGACAATAACCACTCTACTATAGCCAACCACCACAGAAAACACTGGGCCCCACCTCCACCCACAGCAGCAAGACCCTAGACTTCCACATCATGAGGCCAGCGTCAGGGCAGGCCAACCAAGTAGGGAGCAAGGACTTCCACTCTGCTGGCTGGTGACATGCCCCTAGCTCTACCTTAGCAATGTCAGTGGAGCCCCAAGGGGAGCCTGGACTTCCACCCTTACCTGACAGCAACTACAACCTCCTTCTCTCGGGTGTCAGTGGAGGCTGAGTAGGGAACCTGGACTTCTATGTCCACCTGGCAGTAAAAAGGAAGCACCCCCCTATTATCTTGCCAAAGTGTGTCAGGAAGAGTCAGTGGAAACAGAAGGTTTACATAATATCCAGACTCTCGGAACATAATATGAAAATGTCCAGGGTTTCAACAGAAAAATCATTCATCATATAAAGAACTAGAAAGATTTAAAACCATGCAAAAAGATAATCGAGATGCCAAAACTGAGATGACAGAGATGTTAGAATTATTTGACAAAGATTTTAAACCAGACATGATAAAAATTCTTGAATATGCAATTACAAATATGTTTGGACAAATAAAAATAAAATAGAAAGTCTCAGCAAAGAAGAGCTCACTGGATGGGTTCAACAGCAGAATGGAAGGGACATAGTAAAGAATCAGAACAGAGAGAAAATAGATGGGGGAAAAAGAAGGACAGAGCCTGATGGAACTGTGGGACTACAGCTAAAGATCTAACACTGTATAACTGGAACCCGGAAAGAAAGGAGAAAGAGTGGAGCTTAAAGGGTACTCAAAGAAATAATGGCTGAAAACTTACCAAATTTGGAAAGAGAAACAAAATCACAGATTCAAGAAACTGGACAAACTCCACATAGGATAAAGCTGAAGAAATCCATGCCAAGACACATCATAATTAAACTTCTGAAAACCAAGGGCAAAGAAAATATCTTGAAAACAGCCAGAAAGAAGCTATACTATCTATGGGAGAAAAGCAATTAGAATGACAGTGGATTTCTCACCAAAAACTACAGAAGCCAGAAGAAAGCGGCATTATTTTTTTCATACTTTAAGAACTGTGGATCCAGAGTTCTATAGCCAGCAAAAATGTAGGGTAAATCAAGACATTCTCAGATGAAGGAAAATTCGGAGAATTTGTTACCAGTAGATCTACTCTAATATGATGAGTAGAGAAAATTCTCTAAGCAGAAATGATAGAAGAAAAGAACACTGAAATATCAGAAAGGAAAAAAGAACATGGTAAATAAAAATATGGGTAAATGCAGTAAGCGTTTTTGTCTGAAGATCAAAACAAAAATTATAAAACACTGTCTGATGTGGCTCCAATGTATGTAAAGGAAATGTTTAAGACAATTATATATATTGCACTCCTGGGCATTTATCCCAGAGAAATGAAGACTTACGTTCACACAAAATCTGTACACAAATGTTGATAGCTGCTTTATTCATATTATGTGGACTAGTACTCAGCAATAAAAAAACAAGCTACTGGTACATGAAACAACATGGATGAATCTCTAGAGAATTATGCTGAGTAAAAAAAGCTAATAATCTCAAAAGGTTACAGAAATGATTCCATTTATATAACATTCTTGAAATGACAAAATTACAGAAATGAAAAAGAGATTAGTGGTTGCCAGGTGTTAAGGAGGGGGCGGGAGTAGGAGGGAAGTGGGTGTGGCTACAAAGGGCAATAGGAAAGACTCCTGTGGTGATGGAAATGTCCTCTATCTTATCAATATCAATATCCTAGATGTGATATTTTACTATGGTTTTACAAGATATTACCATTGGCGGAAACTGGGTAAAAGGTACAGAGAAATCTTTCTCTATATTGTTTCTTCCAATTGCATGTGAATCTACAATTATCTCCAAATAAAAAGCTTAATTAAAAACATGAATTTGACACAAGTATGAAAAACAAAAGACAGACTTCTGCTGAGTCAGAAAAATCACTGTAACAAACAATCCCCACAATATTTTTATGTCTATTTCATTAGCAGTTTAATGGGACCAGGTATTTCCTGTATCTATTTCTCTCCCTGGTCTTCCTGTTAGGCTTGTTACAAAGGTTTCACAACACTTACACTAACTCATAAAAAGTCTCCTGGTTTTATAATTCCACCAATAGGTTTCATAGGAAACCCATGAATGAAAAATGCCTACTTGATTTTTTTCTACAGAACAAATACAGCCTATATAGCACAGCCTATATAGCACCACTTTTTTTTAAAGAGAAAGCAACACAGACTATGAATAAGAACAAGTAAAAGGAGAAAGCTTAGCCAGTTTGATCCCCTTTTAGCCCTTATAACTGACATATACATTTAGACTAGCAATTCAGATAAACATACTAACTTTTATTGCTGGTAAATTAAAAAATGCTTACTAAATTAATTTATTTTAAAGAAATAAAACATACTTAAGAATTGTTTTAAGAAAAATTCTATTTAAATACACTATAAAATCCTCTTATCTCCCCCACGTGAATTTTAATAAGAATTAAACTTAAATTTTAAATTAAAATTTAATAGCATTGCTTTGTCTTGATTTGGATTCTTATTTAGAGCTACTTTCTATTTTTAGGGAGTGATGGTTTTCCATTTATAGTGGCAAGTAATTTCCTTTAAAAAAAGCTTATTTATTTAAAGAAGTCAATTAAAATATTAAATAGTACTAATAAGTGCTTAGATATGGCAAAAATCTAAAAGTGATATGTGAATGCCCATATTTGGTTGACACTAGTATATGCATAGCGAGCAAGTATTAGCCCATGTTCTAGTTCTAGCTCTCTTTGAACAAAGCAATCTGTTGCCTCATCTCTAAAAATGAAGGGACTAACGTAGAAGACAATTTTGCAGCTGGAAATAGACCATCTGGTCCTAAAATAAGAATTTATAAGTAATGTGCACATAGCACTATAGATTTAGTCCTATTGCCTCTACAGCAAAAGAAACACTTTTTAGCTTAGCCAAGGGATTAGAGTTGGGCTGGCATATACCTACCATTCTGTACTTTTTAGAGCCCTTGGCCAAATTAGCCAAGAAAAACAGTATTATTTCCAATCATACTTATTCTTACTCTGCTTATGTCCCTTTAAAAGGCCTGACCTTGGGATATTTTATCAGTGATATCAAAGTTTCAATCACAAGAACACACTCAAACTTGGATTCTATTTCTTTATCTAATAATCTAAAACCTACAGTACAACATTTGATTAGTATTGGTCATTTATACATTAAATGACCCAATTTAAACAGTTTTCTTAAATTTAAAATGGCATCTAATCAATTTATATATAACTGGCATTCTTAAACTACAAATAAAATGTGCCATGATAGGTATTTCTCTTTGACCCTTTCATTGCAGGTCTAATACACGTTGACGGGTGACTGTTGTAAAGAAGTTGTTAGAATCTTTGAGTGTTCAAAGAGTCATGCTCTTGACAGTGGTTTAATCTTTAACAAAAGCTTAATAGCTAGAGTGCTCTAGCACTCACTCTCTTTATAGTGATTTATAATGATATGTGAATATATATTCTCTATATTTATATATTCTCTATATTCTTTATATATTCTCTATATTTAAAAATCTGGGTAAGATATAGAATTCTTCAAAATCAATTCCTGAAGTTATGCACTTGAGGACTTGTAATGGGTTACTAATAACTCAATTATTGGCCCCATCTCTTGGTATTCAATTAAGTTAGTTGGTCAGACCACCATATATTTAGTCCTGTCCCAATGTGATCTAGCACAAACATGTAATAGTGCCACGAAGTCTACCTGAAACTGGGAAAAAAATGTTAGAGAAAAACTTCCTAAGATAATAAGGCTGTTTTCTATATAATATTTATTACTTTGAAGCTCTATTTGATCCTTGAAAATTAAGCATGTTGCTCTATCAGTAGGAACCTTCCCAAGTTAAAATGTTTTTGAAGAAGTATATTCTGGAATAGTGTTATTTTCTATGTGTGATGGGAAAACAAAAAATTAGCCATAAAAAACAATATTAATTTGAATTAGTCTAATTAATTTGATACATTTGATTCATTTGTTCTTTAAAGGCCAATGAACTACAATTATTTTCTTATTATGTAAGTCTTCCCAAATGAAAGACTTCCTATAATATGTGATTGTCAGTTTCACTTAAAGAAGGAAAATTGGGAAATCAATCTTTATCCAAACTACTTCCTCAACATAACACATTTTTTTCTTTTATTATTTGCATTGCACACAGCCTTTTTGCTTACTACCTACTAAAGACAAACATAAAATTCCTGCCCTCTCAAAATAAAAAGCAAAACAAATAATAAGCAAGGGACAAAACAGACCTTATGTAGATGTTTACATTAATCTTTCGAACACTTCTATTTTGGTGGATGAGCAGACAAAAAAGGGAAAATGTTTTAAAACATGAAAACGTTATGATGCTTTATGGTGAAAAATATAATGTGGATTGCATATATTATCTCTGATGAAACCGATTTCCATCTACAGTAGAGTTCCCCTGTGGTTGATTTCAAAAGGATGACTCAAACAGAAAGAATTGTTTTGGTATATTTGTGGTGGAGCCATTTTATAAAACCAATTTAGCTGATGATTGAAGGGAGGTAAATTTATAGCTGTGTCTTGATAAGAGTAAAAAATTAATCACCTTCTTACTTCCTTCAATCAGCAGGATTAATAAGCAGCATTTTTCCATAAAAGCAGAGAAGGCACAGGAGAAACAATGGTGTCAAGCAGTAGGAATATGAGGTTATTACTGTCGATGTCTTTTAGCTTTCTCAATACAGCAGTGAAAGAAGTGAAGCCCATGTTCCCTCCCACGATACAGGGCACCCCCTGGGAAACTCCCAGCCTCCCCCTTAGGGTAGCCAATGATGTGCTGATATTCTATCACCTATAAAAATAACTCATTTTCATCCTGATAGGAAAGAATTAACATCTTTCCCAGGGACAGTATTTGTTCCTCTAAACTAGGGTTTCTCACCCTTGGCACTCTGAACATTTTGACATTGTGGGGAGCTGGCCTGTGATTATAGGAGGTTCAGCAGCACCCCTGGCCTTTACACTCCGTAGATGCCAGTAGCATCCCTAATTGTGATGATCAAAAATGTCTTCCCTTCCCACCCCTCACTCTATGAGAACCACTGCTCTAAATCTCAAATTGGGAATGACAATTTGTTTTTTGGAGGGGAATTTGCCCAATTTTTGGCATCGTGCTTGGCGCATAAGATATTTAATAAATGTTTGCTTACTAAAATCATCATGCTGATATCTTAAAGGGTTATTACAAAGCCTTGCGTGCATGAAGGCAATGGCTTTAAAGGTAACTGGTTTCAGTATTTTATTAGGACTGGTAAGAGTGACCGGGAGAGAGAGTGGGAGAACTATCATCGTACCTAGATGGTGATTAATTATTATTTCTATGCATTTAAAATATTTAAATATTGAAATAACCTCTCTCAAGTGGTTGAAGGAAAGGGACTAGACCTAGGGTGGCCACAGCAGTAGCTGCAAGGCCAGTGCTGGGTAGCCTCACGTTTAGAGAAAGGCTAATCTGTGGAGGCCAGATAAAGAAATATCTTCTTGACCTAGGAGACCCATACCTAGAAAAACTAAAAGCAGGCTTTGGAAAGCACAGGGGAATCCTTTTAAAGGAAAAGGGGTGTCAATCTGAATCCACCTTGGATTAAGGTCTATTGTGCACCTGCACAGAATGTTAACTAGCGAAGTGCTTACACATGAGATTCTTTGATTTGACCCTCACAACAGCCCTGTGAATTAGGCAGGAAAGTCTTATTAGCTCCATTTTCCAGATAAGGGAACTGAGTATGTCAGTCAGAAAGGTCAGTGGCTGGTTCAAGGCCAAACAGGTAAGATCTGGCAGAGCTTGAACCCATATATTAATTCAACATACATTAACTCATTTAATTTCTATCACAACTACTCGTATATCAAGTATAATCATTTATTTCCATTTTATAAATGGGGGGACTCAAGTTCCTAGAAGTTAAGTAGTCTGGGTTTTCAGATACCACTAATCACAACCCAGACAATTTGGTGGGGCTGCTTCCTAAATAAGAATAAGAGACACTATTATAGGACCATTTAGGAGAGAGACTAGAAATAGAAAGTACACTTGTGTAAAATAAACCCTAAATAAGTTACACTCCAGCATAGACTAGTAACAACTATGCAACTATGACTAGTACTTTTTGAGATTTGAACCTTTGTCACTTCCTCAATGCTCATTGTATTTGTCAACCCTGTTTCCTGATAGTTACCAACAATAAAAACTTCAGTAAATGAAGTGAACTTTGCATGTGTGTCTTAAAAATGGGAAAGGGAGAAAGGAAACCAAGCAGAAAAGCAGGGTATTACACTAAGGCAAATTCCTGGTACCATCAGGAAGAAAAACCTATTAGAAATGAGTCCCGACAGCCTAGGGACAGGTTTCATATATTCCCTGAAAAGTGATGGCTAAGGAAACGTTGCAGGGCAGTATTCCTGATTGGGGAAGGGGGTTTAAGTACAACTGCACCACGCTACCCCAAAATGATCAGTAATTCCCCACATCTATAAAACATATTTTAAAAGACACAACTAAGGACTAAAACATTTTTACTGTCCTTACCCATGCTTGGCCTGTATTCAATTCTTTTAGATTACCAAAGTTCCTAAAATGATAACATGCTTCTCAGAAAGCAGGACTAGAAATTCCTCTAGGTTTAACCATTAAAGTCCCAAACAAAATTCTACAGAAAGCAACAGATTCTGTGGGATTAGTTATTTGGAACAAAAACATTGGATAAAAGCGTATTCATGGGAAATGCTATCATTTTTCTAAAGTCAGCATTCAACACTGGCATTCCATTCATGCTTATGTTACCCCTTTTTCATAGTGGTTAACACTTACTGGGTTCTGCCTCTGGGCCGAGCACTGTTCTAAGCACTACACATGTATTAACTAACTGATTTATTCCCCAGAACAACTTTATGAAATAGGAGCTATTATAACCCTCATTTTATAGATAAGAAAACTAAGGTTTACAACCTAAATTCTAGCTAACACTCTGAAACTGCTGCAAGTACATGAGGGATGGGGGCTGGCGAGGAGAGAACTACCTTGGGAAACTAAATTAAACAACAACAAAAAAAACCCCACCTCTTTTCCTACTCTCAAGTATTAAAGAGCAAGAGTTTACATAAATGATATTGCCCTAACATGCGAATAAACTTCTATAATACTGACCATTTAAATTTTCTCAGTAATTCAAATCAATTATTTAAAGCTGAGTTTAAAAGTTCCTTGGATAAAATTTAAACTTGGAATAAAACGAATAGAATGGATTTTCCCCCAACCACTTTAAATCGGTACCAACCTATGAAATAAAAAAAAAATGGAACACCGAGTCCATGGTCATCTTTTTATATTCCAGGAATAAACCATATTAATCTTATGTAGGTTATGAGCCCTTCCAAAAAAAGTATTGTTTAATGACTATTTTGGGCAATTAAATTACTCCGTGAAATAGAATAATCTGGGTTTTCTCCGTTCCTTATAAAACACTGACCAAGTTACATGCATTAAAAAAGAAACAAAAAGCATTAATAGTCTCAAAGTATCTCCCCCAAGATATTAATTATAGAGGGGACAACAGGAACTTCATAGTGGAAGAAACCTGGCAGACCCCATCTTAACCACTGATCAAGGTTAACATTATCTGTAATGAGATATTTTGATATCATGTATCCTCTGATTATGATGCACTGAGGACACATCACTTCTGTGGTATGCTGCCAAAAAATGCATAACCCCTATCTAATCACGAGAAAACATCAGACCAACCCCAAATGCCAAATGTTCTACAAATAACTATTAGTACTCATTGAAGGTGCCACGGTTATGAAAGACTGAAAAACTCCCAGATTGGAGGAGATTAAGGAGATGCGACCACATGGGATATGGGATCATGAACTGGATCCTGGCACAGAAAAAGGACATTAGCAGAACTGGTTAAATTTGAATATGGTCCAGAGTTTAGCTAATCGTAATATACCAGTGTTAATTCCCTAGTGTTAAATGTGTTAAATTTCCTAGTGATAAATATACTCTGGTTATGTAGATTGTTAAACTTTAGAGTAAGCTGAATAAAGCATATATAAAACTCCCTGCATTTCCCCCCCATATTTTCTGTAAGGCTGAAGTTATTTCAAAATAAAAAGTAAAAAATAAAAATAAAAATAGAAAAAAAATAGCCCTTTACATTTAATAAAAAGCATTAAAATATGAATTCGAGATTCAAAGTTTGCCTCCTTTCAGACCTGTCACCACCTAAAGGTGCACGATATCCAAGTTGCGCTGGTCCTGTCAAGTCACAGTGCCTGCCAGGTCTTATGTCCCGTCTCTGATGTGAAACTGCCCCATCCACAGCCCCTTCGGTTAGGAAAGTTGTTATTACACAAGTGTGGCCACTCTGGATTGAGCAATACCTTACCAAAGTGATTCATCTACACACTGACCAGAATTTGACAGAATCATGTTTCAGATTTTTCTCAAAAAATAAATAAATAAAGTTTTGATATGTAAGGGCATTTTTACTAGTAAATGCTCTGGGTGGTTTTATCAGAAAACATTTTGTATATGCAATTATATCAGTTTCTGAATTAATGCCGTACACTGAAATCTTTAACAGTATTTGAATGTATTTGGGTTCTGTCTACCTAATCACATGAATCCTGGTCGTGAAAGGGAATAGATAGGGATGCTGGGAGGAAGAAGAGTGAGGAAGAAGCAGTCCTGGGTAATTTTGATACATTTCACTTAAAAAATCTTGAAAAGCCAGAAAGTCAAATACTTTCCTGAGTTACTCACTAATTATTACACTGTGATAGTGTTTTCTTCAAAGTGGAAGAGACACTTACGGAGGACTAAGCAAGCTATGACTGTACCTAGAGTCAACCCTGAGAACTTTGGCCATTGAGGGCTATATACAGGGTCCTTTGTGAATTATAAATCTATAAAACCAGCTCTGTAGGCACATGATTTTCTCATCCTATAAAATGGTGACATTATTTCCCACATTTCAAAGGACCTGTCACAGGACCCAATTGTAACAACAAAGCTGCACTGAAATTTGGATTTTGAGCCATCTGCTTAGTTCACTCAGTAAATACACGAGTCAGACTTTTGGGTCTCTTGAAATTACCCAAATTGTGAAAGTTAAGCCAGTGGTTTTCAAGGACCTACTAATGTAAAAACAAAACAAAACAAAACTCAAGTATTTGTTAAAAACCTAATATGTATTTAGTTAGGCATATAGAGTAGGTATTAATAATAGTTAATTTATAGTAATGCTGTCCCATCACTTAAGATTTTATTTTCTCAGAGATTCATCTTTATTTCTCAGTCTCTAAACAAATGTTTATTATCTCTCCTTTGTAGGTGACTTTGATGCCATGTAGAAAATTCTACTTTTCTACTGCTCTTAATGTTTTAACAGGCCCAGAAATAACAATCAAAGGCCTCAATAATCATTGCAATTAGTTTCAAGGTTGAATGCTCTATAAATGTTTGATTCTCAATAGGGGAAAAAAACAGTACATCTAAATCAAATAAGATTTAGTATATGTATTATTCCCTGCTCTTACAGGAACGTTAGCTTTAAACCTTTTATAGTTTCACAATTCCATTATAAGCTCTATTTAAAAGGTATGGGAAAAATGTAGTTTAAAATTCAAATCACAAATGAATCTCCAATATGGTTTCTAACAGTAAAGTCAGCTATGGGCAGAGAGAAATCATTAAAAGATGACAACTACTACTAATCTCACCAATGAATAAAAGTTTCATCTTATGAAAGTTTTCGTTTTCTCCTTGGTTCATGAAAAGTTCTCAAAAGTAGCAGCTGATCTTTCTTTGACCAAATCAATGTTTTCCCCATAAATTTTTATAGCAGTAATTTACAGACATTGTGCGTGGGATGCTAAGAACATCTATTTTTTTAGCAAAGCGAATATTTTAAATTACTCAGAATGGAATTCCTATTTAACTCTTTTCATAAGGAAAATGGTATATATATACAGCTGGACTATTTCTATAAATTTCCTTTCTCTCCACTCTGATTATTGTTATATTTCCACATTACAAATATGCCAATTAGGTAAATTATGATGATTAATTTAAGCTTAAATTATGATGATTGTAATTTGAAACTTTTGTCACTGACTTAACTTCCATTTTATACATATAGAAGAGAATCAATAGTTGTCCATCACAAATAGATTAGAAAATGATAAAAAATAAAAAACATACATTACTGGGCAACATGTCAGTACTCTAACAAGAAGATTGTTTTTCATGAATTTCATATAGAAAGAAAAAAATCTCAATTATACCTTTTCTTTTGATGAAAATAAAATGACTCAGAAAAAAACCCTGCTGGGAACTTATTATTGTTTTTTGTTTTTTTGTTTTTTTTTTACCAGAAAGAGCACCTCCCTCCCCATCAATCACCAGATCTAAAATTATTAAATCTCTTCCTACCGTATCAGAGGAAGAACAACAAAATATTCAGGTAGAAACATTAATTAAAATCCTTATAAGGCAAGATTCTCAATATTAAAAAAAAAGTCTTTCTAATTTTGCCCTGTCTTGCAAAAATGTTTAAACAGTAAATTGCAGTTATCTCAAAGGCCTAGATCTCTTTGAGAGGACCTCAGAAGATTTATGGTAAAAAAACAAGAGTCTGAAGAAACTATCAACAGTTAACCAAAATACAAGGACAACACCATCATTCTGGCTACCAAACAATTTCCTTCAGAGAGAAATATAATTCTCAAAAGAAAACAATGAACAACATTAAGTTCTAAAGCATGTAAAAAAACTAAAGACTGTAGCTTGCATTAAAAAAATATTACAAATGAAGAGTTTTCAGTTTTCTGTCAACAGGCAATAAACACCCATAGTTGTTTTTCTTACGCTTTCTTTAAGACTAATGGAAGATGAGAGCAACAGTAAAAGCCTCCCTAAAAACACAAAAGCCTTGGAGCTTGAGATTTATTCAATCTTTTCCCTAGAATGAAGGAAAGGCAATTCATACGTAACACACGTCTAAAGCTAAATGTGAAAGTGAGACAATTAAATATAAATAAACTAATATGATTCAAATCATTCCTTTTACAAACTTACCTTTAACCGGAAGCACTATGTGACACTTAAAATTAAGCCACAGAACCTCTGTATTCCATCGCTATCACCACAAGCTACACTAACAACCTTCTCACCAGAGGATAAAATCCAGTTAGTATTAAAGCATCTCCCAATTACACTTGGAATCACACACTGAATAAGCTGTCTGCTCAGTGTTCTTTCATTTAAGCACCTCATGTGTGTGGGTGAGCCTGTGTTAACGCAAAATAGGTAAACACTATATAATTCTAGATTCTATTGGCTGAAGGGAGAATTCACTTCTCTCTCACCTCCTCCTTAAGGAAGTCTGTGGCCCAAAAGGGAAGAAACGGAAGTAAGCGGGAAGCACAGAACAATTTTTAACACAGGCTTATTTTCAAGTTATAGAATGAGGTACTTCAAAAGGGAATATTCTATTTCTTAAAAGGCTGACTGAATTAACTGTATAAATGTCAGAAGTATAACAGATACTAAATTACCTTCTCATGACTGTAAGCCTATTTTAACAGATTGAGTGGAATACTCAATCTGTTAAGGAACACTCCATTAAAAAAAAAAAACACAGACGAATCAATACAATTCATATGTGAAGAAAGAGTGCCTTTTAGCACTCTCAAATGAATCAGACTTTTTGGGTTTTGTTATAAAACACTACATTATCCCAGGCATAAGAACAGGTGAAAATTCAATCACATTTTCAATTGATCCTGTTTATTTCCAGCTTTTTATTTTAAAATAAAATAAATCTAATTCATCTTGTGCTCATGAACATGGAGAAATGATAGCAGTACCCAGAGGTGAGTTGGGATTGTATAAGCTTCAGCAAATAGGTACTGAAGGCACCATACTTACTGACCTTAGCTGCTCTTAGGCTATCCTACTTGTAAACTTCATTTGAGGAGTTCCTTTGCTACTCCAAATTCCCCAATACCTTCTCCTAAGAAATATGTTGTTACAGTGAAAGGCTGTGCAGGAGCTATTCTATTCCTTGATACAAGCCAAAGGTGAACGAACTGCTTTGTGCTTAATTACATTTAAGATTTTTAAGAGCATGCTAAATTAAGTCACAAGAGTAAATGCTGGTTCATACCTGTTCAATAAACTGCATATACAAACCATAGATCGTGTTTCCCCGAAAATAAGCCCCAGTTAAGATCTCAGCCAGACGGACGCATTTAGTACGTTATGACAATGTTCCAGAAAAAGATAACATGACTGTATTTGAATAAATGTAGATTGTTGTTGTACATGAAAAAATAAGACATTCCCTGAAAATAAGCCCCAATGAAGCAAAAATTAATCTAAGACCCAGTCTTATTTTCGGGGAAAGACAGTATACCATAGCCATTAAAACTGATACTCAACTTGAGTCTAGGGGTCGATGTTTTCTTATATAAAAATACTTTTGGTGGTCCTAAGTCTAATAATACCTCTTTACCTAGTGCCTTGGCACAAAATGAACCACCTTCTTTCTACTTTATGGCAGCAAGTTTACTTCCGTTGTTTTCCGGCATTCCACAACTGTTTCACATCCCCTGAAGCTGTTCTTCAGTAAATCTGCATAATATTTCTTTTGCTTGTTCTACTAGCAGCAGGCCCGCGTAGGTTACTGTGCCATAAATCTGCTCAGGTATCCTGTTTCTGTCCAGTGTAGACACATCCAGATACACATCCAGTCCAGGAAACATAACTATACAAATGATCTGAGCATATTCTAAGGTTGTGCTGTTGGGTGAGCCTGCCTTGTCATGTGATTCTAGGCTGATGAAACTGCTGAAGAAGCCGGACATGACAGGTCCAATACTCATACTAAATAGAATGTAGTTGTGACTGAATCTCTAAGCCACAACAAAACTCGAGAACCTGCCATTCTTTAGACCAACATATTGACTCCCTTATTAATTGTGGGAGTGTTATTTCTTGCTCAATTCCTAGGGCAACTGAGGTGCTCATATGCTATCATCAGGAACTACCTTAATGATTAAAAAGAGCATTAAGAGTCTAAAAATTCCTTGTGTGTTTCAAGCTGTGTTTACACAAAATAATCTCCCGAGAGAATATATTTTTCTTAAAGAACTCTAGGAAGACATTAAAAACAAAACTTCTATATTTTCTAAGTGAGTATGATGAACTATTTTTATAATAGGACGAAGACCCATATTCACATGGGAGAGAAGGTCTAGAATTAAATTTCTAAGCTTTTCTTTCCCGATCTGAATTCTGACCACTTTTTTTTTTGTAAGAACTTTCTTTTTGCTTTTCATATGTGCTTTGTGTACAATGATGTCTGATTAATAATATCATGGAGGCCAGTCAAATACAAAAACAAAACTTTAAGTAGCTTTCAGGTAGGAATCAAAGTTACCAAACTTGGGCAAATGAACCTGAATCTAAATGACCTTTCTCCTACTCTTCTTCCATATCTGGCTTTGCTTAAAAAGTCAGACAGGTGTCTTAAAACTCCCGTCTTCATCTATGATGCCTGAACATCTGGCAATTCTCTCAGTTGAGCTCAGAGACTGATGATAAACTACCAATAACCTGAAAACATTTAAAAATCATTCCAGGAAACAAACTAAACAAAACAAAGTGCACTTACCTCACAATTTCTAGGCTTTTTCAGAATTGTTTTTTCTTATTTTTTCAGTTGTAGCCTAGGTTTTGATTTCACCTTTGGACACAACTGACCTGAGAGCTTGTTTCTTCTCCAATGATCTCTGAATACTTCTAAGGATGTAATGAAGCAGCCTCTTTGCTTCTAGCCACACCCACAGCAGGTGTGCAAATTATTTCGTCCTTTAGTTCCACCTCACTGGTGACACTTAGGTCATGTTCCTCTAACCCATAAGGCAAACTCATATGGATGGCATTTGCTATTCTATGATAAGTCTTTACTGAATATCCACAGGTGCTCAGTTTTTTACTTGCCAAATCCATCTAACTCCAATCCTTTTCAGGAAAAGGTGCATTGCAGCCTAAGATTTTTCAACAAGTCATAATTCTCCCTTGTTGGGGGCAGGAAGAAGAAGAAGAAAAAAATTATTGGTTTTACTGTATCAAACAATCACATTTTTAAAGCTGGAAAGAACCTTAAAGAATATCCAATTCAGTTTATTCACTTTTCCTTTCAATTCCCTCATTTTATAGATGAGAAAAAATCTACATCCAGAGAAGGTAAGTTATTTGATGAAGGTCATAGGGCTAAGCAGTGGTGCCAGCTAACAGATCTTTTGACTTCTACATTAGTTTGTTTCATTAGTTTTGGAGGTGATATCACAAATGCTAAAAAACAGAGCAGCTAGCCAACAAGTAACTCAAACCTTGTATAATGTAAGTATTATCACATGAGATGGCTAAATATCCACCTTTACCTCTATTCTTTGTGTTGTGTTGTTATAATTTTATCCTACAAAGAGAAAGCTGAAAACTAGACAAGTGAAAATGATGACAGGCGTATCATGGACATTGGTTTCTTTTGGCTCACCAGACCGGCCACGCCTCCTGAATTGGCTGCTGACACTTTCACTTTGTGGATTTTGCTAACCTAGAATCTCTTAAACAAACCAGAGAAATTTAAGTATCAAAAGTACTGCCATAGATAACCCACGGAATGGGAAAAAATATATGCAAGTCACATATCTGATATAGATATAGCTATACCTAAATACATATACAGAGGGTGCCAAAAACATGTATACACATTTTAAGAAAGGAAAAACTATTAAAATTGTAATACTCAACATACACCAATGACAAAAGACGAGTACAAGTCACGTTTGACTTCTGCAATTACAAGAGGTGCTCGAAGGGTTACCATCAGTGTCCAGACACTTCTGATTACGGGGAACTACTGCTTGAGCAATGTTGACCAAAATGTCCACTTGTAGACATTTTTTTGGTACCCTCGGTATAAAGAATGCTTGCAATTAAAAAAAAATAACCCAATTAAAAATTGGTAATGGATTTTAACAGACATTTCTCCAAAGAAGATATTCAAATGGCCAATAACAACATGAAAAAATGCTCAACATCATTAGCCATTAGAGAAATGAAAATCAAAACCACAATGAGATACCACTTCACACCCCCTAAGATGGCTATAATCAAAAAGACAGATAGTGACAAGTACTGGCAATGATGTAGAAAAGTTGGAATCCTGAGGGAGGAAAGTAAAATGGTGCAGCCACTTTGCAAAATAGTCTGACAGTTCCTCAAAAGAGTAAACAAAGTTATCCTACAATCCAGAAATTCCATTCCTAGGTATATATCTAAGAGAAATGAAAGTGTACGAGTATATCCACATAAAGATTTGTGCATGAATGTTAATAGCAGCATTAGTCCTAATAGCCAATAAGTGGTGAAACAACCCAAATGTCCATCAACTGATGAATGAATAAAATGTGGTATACCCATACAATGGGATATTATTTGGCAATAGAAAGGGATAAAGTACAGACACACGCTACAACATCATGAACTCTGAAAACATTATGCTAAGTGAAAGAGTCACAAAGGACTACATATTGTATGATTCCACTTACATGAAATGTCCAGAATAGGCAAATCCAGAGAGAGACAGACAGATTAGTAGTTTCCTAGGGCTGAGGTGGGTGGTGGGGACTGGAGGATTGTGTGTGTAGAGGGGTAGTGGGGGGTGAGGTGGTGGGGTGGTGACAGCTAAATGCTACGGGGTTTCTTTCTCAGGTGATAAAAATGTTCTAAAACTGGTTGTGATGATGGTTGCACAACTCTGTGATTATGCTAAACACCACTGAAGTATACACTTTAAGTGGTGAACTGTGTGGTATATAAATTATATCTCAATAAAGCTGTTATAATAAACAAAAAAGGCATTAATCACATTAAGAAAAAACCTGCCATAAACTTGAGATCACTGGACTGGCATACATCTGGAATTCAAATACTCTTTTGAAGGATAAAAGATCAGAAGAACTTATGTAACCTTAGAACTTGCATAAGTTTAAAAATGCTAGATATTGTAACTCCTACTTCTTCTAGAACTAGATTGAGGGAATAATCATTTGAACATTCCACAAGATATGTAAGTTTTCATAAACAGAGCTGAAGACTTTCCCAAACCCACTGCTTTTTTGTACCAGAAATCACAAAATTCACAATTAAGGTAGGGAATTTTAAATCTCATATTTTGTTTCAATCTAGCTTTAACCGTAGACATAGATTTTTGGTTTGTTTTTGCCAACATCTTTTATCACCTTCAATGAATGCAACTGAGTGGTTTTTTTCTCTAACACCAACAAATTCATTAATTCTTTGGCACCAAATGGATGTCCAACAACTCAATTTAATTCAATTCTGACACTACCTGGAGTTAGCTCAGATCCCACAAGTTAAATGGCTCACTCCCACAAGACTGCCCCACCTTACATGCCGGTCGCCAAGTCCAGGTCACCCTTACTTCTGACTGGCTATAAATTGGGGATTCATTCCCATGCGCCACTCCCCATATTTCATAATTTACTAGTACAGCTCGCACAACTCAGGAAAACACTTTACTTAGGTTTTTCTAGTTTTTTATAAAGGGAAATAGTTTACAGCCCTAGTTGGCTAAATAGCTAAGAATAGCTAAAAAACTAATACTTCTAGATTACCAGATGAAGATATCCCTCCACAGCAGGATTATGAAGAGCCACACTTTTTCCAATATTCTAGATGAGTACTTTCCATTAAATGTTTATTAATGACTTCTTCTAACAACAGCAATTGTGGGCTTCCCCTGCAGTTTAATTAACTTAGATATTGGAGCAACTTTCAAACTGAGGGCTATAGTCACCCTACTTTTAATTTTGTGCATCTAGAGTCACTAATAATGCAATTATTAATCCAACAATATTACTTAGCATTCACTACAATGCCAGACGCTACTGGAGTATTCAAACGAATGCAATATGCTTGATTCTCTACACCACCAATTGCTTACTTATGGTTATTAAAAAAAAGGGGTGTAAATCAGTCAGCCCAACCAAAATCCATATAGGACAGGTACCGTATTAGAGCAAAAGACCATAGGCATTGTAAGACTCCAAAGAAAAGAGTTACTACTTTGGTGGAAGAGGATCCAGGGAAAGTTTCATAGGAGGAGGTGGGGCCTGGACAGACTAAATTTTGGTGAGTGGAGAAAAGGCATTTCAGGTGTTAGAAACAACATACATAAAGATAAAAAAGGCAAGGGGGGAAAAATACCCGTGCTCAGGAAAGGGTTCCCTGGAGGGAATGGTTTGGTTCGGAGATTAATAAATGGTAAGTCTGTGGAAATCAAGGACCATGTCTCTGTAAGCACAGTGACTATCACCAAATACCAAATAAATGTTTAATAATTGAATGAGATGCAGCTGGAAGGTAAAAAAAGTACCTGATATAGCCAGGCTAAAGATATCAAATTTCACTCTGGAGTTAATCAAAAGCTTTAAGCAGGGTTTCAGAAAGGAGAAGAAAACAAATATGTATTATCTACTCTGTAATAAGTACTAAGAACTTTAGTACTTAGTTTGTTTAGTACTTAGTTTAGCACCTGAGATTTGTTAAACTCAAACTTTACAACTGTCTTATGACAGATGAGGAAATCAGGCTAAATAATTTGCTCAACGTCATTTAGCCACTAAGTGGCAAAAGCTGAGACCTGAATTTACGCACCTGTCCTTTCCTCCATTCTACACAGCAAAAGTAATCAATCAAACCAGGACCAGAAGATGTCTAGCAACAATGTCTTGGGATAAAAATAATGTATTATGTCAAATTAAAACTTTTAGTCTGTTTGTTATTGCATTATGATAAAATGGGTTTTTGCCAAATTTGGGTGGAATGTTGGGATGGTCTGACTCAAAACATAGGCTGCAGTAGATACATAAAAAAAAATTCACATTGGGGATTCTTGGGAAGTCATCTCAAAGAAAGTTGTCTTTCCCAACAGATTAAACTGATATAAGAGAAGTTAATCTGAAGATGGAGAGGGAAATACATGCCAAATGCATTAAGACAAAATGGATGATGTAACCATAGAAAGCCACCAAAGACACAGGCAGCATGGCTCCTTTTTCTAGTTACTGATTCTCTTCACGTCTTGGTAATTTTTTACTATTTATATAAGAAAATCTATATTGAAAAATACACATGTCTGGTGTGGGCTCCCTCAGCATTTGTGTACGTTGTTCAATTTCTCCCAGAGGGAAGGCAGATCTCTCTTTAAGGAAGGTAGCAGATCCCTGAAGACACCAGACAGGATGAGTTTCCTTCCTTTTGCTCAGGTTGAATGGATTATGAATAGACAGACCAGTAATGTGGCTCTCTCTTCATCTGAGATTGAGTGAGATGGAAGGCAAGTATGTAAAGAAATAAGAAACTGTCTCTAAAGCTGGGGGATGCTTATTAAACTACTTACAACCTGGCCAGGCTAAAACTGATCAAAAGGAATCTCCGTTTGATGTTGAATATGGTTTTCACATTTTTCAGGTACTGAGAACCACGACAAATTTGACTAAGGATGAGATTACCTTTAGGGGTAAGGAGCTAGATGTAAGAGTTGATTTGAAAACTGTTCAAAGAGACACAATTCTGTACAAATTTGTTGGGAGACTATACTTTTAGTAGATTATGACATCACAGCAATGTTTCCTAAACAATGTTCAGTCAGTCAGGTTTTTACCATTGATGAAGATCGCTTGAATTGGAAGTGAATGTCTTCTAGAACTTCGTTGTGTTAAAAATATATTCATTTAATGCTGTTTTAACTGTTTTTCTAACTCTATTTCCAATGAGCCCTTGACTGCACTGCTATTTTGCTGAACTATAGTTCTTTTCCTTCTTGTCCAAGGATTACTGTACCTGAAACAGGAATTAACCTGGAAAATCTAGGGTGTTGCCTCAGTGACATCTGGAAGTCAGAATTCAGTTTCCTCTAACTACATTTGTTAGGACTGACCACCAGACTGGAACTGATGCTTTTTTCAAACTGGTTCTCCACCTTATCTTTTTCCCAATCACCTCAGATAAAAATAAGCTCTTCCAATTCATGTAATTTAGAATCTACATTCTATACTCTATAGATACTTGAAAAGAAGGGACGCTATTAAATCGAGCTGCCTAAGTAATTTCAGTTTAGGCTAAGATTGTGTAGATGAAAAATAACCAGTTTTGTTCACACTCAAAGCTGACAACCTATTTGTAACAAAATTGAGATACTAAGGTGTGTGGGGGAGAGTGAGGAGGATAGGCGGATGTAGTTTTAAAACACAGAAAAATAATACTGCCTTAAAATGAAAAATTGAGGTTAGTTTAGTAAATTTTATGGAGTCCCTACTATGGATCAGGTACTGTGCTAGCAGTTGTAGATACAAAGATTAAGTGAGAAACATTCCTATTTTAACAGAGCTATTAAAATTAGGAAAAACATTTTCCCCCTATTTTTCTGAGATTTGCTATTTTTAATCATATAATAGTCTTTTAAGCAAATAAAGTTATACACGATACACATTTCTATGCTTTCAAAACTAAGTGATCAGATTTGCAAATGTGCCATACACATTTTAATTGCCACCAACACTTCTCTTTTTTTCTGTCCCACTAAAAAATAAATTTTTTAAACAAGATCTCAAAATTTCCTAAAATTTTACATTTTTAATCAACGTTACAGACTGAGTTGAACTAATATGACATTTATGAGTTTTTTCATTCTTAATTTGCTTCTATTGTTATCTTTAATTATTTGTCCTGATTATATCTCCTGCCTTTAGTGGAGTTTTATTAGAGAGTATATGATAGCATGTTTAAATTTCTATACATACGTATCTTTGAATTTCATACAGCTTACAATTCTCAGCAAAGATCTCTGTTAATATTTTCACATATTAACATTTGTCAAAGCATTGGGTTTTATGTAAGCCAACATGACTATTTTTCATAATAGAAATAAATAAGATTCTAATTAACATATTGGTCCTCTCTTTGAGGCCCTGACATAGATATAAAATTGCTGATATTTGGATCTGTAAGTTTGGTGGTTTGTTTTTCTTAAACCTTTGACCACAGAGTCTATCAGTGTGCTTACTGAGCCAAGTATCTATAAGGACAAATAGCAAAGCTATTGAATCTAGCTAAATCAATAGGCTATTTCCACATTTATTGAACACTTGCCGAAAGCTCTCTTTTGGTACCAATAAAAAGCAATCTTATAATAAAGGTTTGTTTTTTAAAAAAACCAGGGTTCTCAAATTCACTGTGTTACTTTGCAACTCTTGCTTCACTTGCCTTCAACATTGTGTAGGTGGAGGAAAGAAATCAAGACATTCAGAACAAAATGTGAAGTCGAGGGAAATTTTTAGACAGCAATAAATTGTGAAAATGACTTAAACTTAGTGTCAGAACAATCTTATATAAAGAAATATAAATGTAGGTACTTGAATATACCCTTGACATTCAATGAAAAAATATTAGGCTCATAAATTTAGATCTTATTTATTTAAACTAATTTGAGCTCTTTTTCATATAAATAATGCCTCAATAAACTCCAATTAAAGTCATATTCAAGTAGGTTTTGTCTAATGGCTATTCTTAATAGTTTTCTAAAAAAGACAAATTCTTAGTAACTCATAAAATATATTATTCCCTTCTTTTATGAAAGATTCTTTTATGAAGATTATGAAAATGGTCTTCAGTAAATATTTAGACTATAAAATTTCTAAGACCACTCATTTAAAGTCACACTGTATTTTGGACAGTCCACTTTAAATGAACCATCCTATACACTCGTATTTATAAAACTCACTAATACCTATATAAAAACCAATAAATCCATTGCTGATTCTAAAAGGTGTAGAATACAGTCTACAATTGCTAATACTGCTGATCCTCACAGTCATGGGAACTTAATTAATTACTCTAACCATAGAAGATTACTCGAGCACCTTTGAAGGCAGTGTATATATACTATTAAGTTCTTATTCCCTCCCTAGAAACAATGTAATTTTTGTTAGAGTCTAAGCTCTTATTTACACTACTAAGAATTACTGTGATGGCTGAAATAGAAAGCTCCCCATTTGATATGTCCCAATAAGCTCCATTACTTTTGATTTTTATATGTCTTTTGGATCCACCATAATTCAAATTCTTTCCAACTTTTCCCCAACTTTAAAGTGACATAGCTGGCCCTGTCACATGGTTCATACATTTTTGACAAAAATGAGACTGAATATATAATAAATGCTCGGTAAACAATAATTGTTTTAATTATCATAGTAATTGTCACTACTTACCTATAAAATAGTCTGATCATATTTCAAGACCCATTTTATATGCCTTTTCTAATCAGGAAGTCTTCCCTGATCCCCTAAACTCTTATCCTTATCTCCAACTTTATAATACAATTTTGTATGACCTTGTGCTATTTCCTATTAAAGCTGAAAACTGCGAGGGAAAAACTTTGTTTTGCTCATTTTGCAGCGCTTAGTAATAAAGAAGATGTTAACTACATGTTCAAGTTAGAGCTCATGGGGTCTTCACTTTAATTTGGTAAATGTTAAAGCATAAATAGTTCTATGGAATCAAGAGTCTTAACTGATACTGTGTTTCCCTGAAAATAAGACTTACTCCAAAAATAATCCCAGTTAATATCGTCAGCCAGACGGACACATTTAGTACGTTATGATGTTCCAGAAGATGACGACATGACTGCATTTGAATAAATATAGATTGCCGTACATGAAAAAAAAGACATCCCCTGAAAATACGCCCTAATGTGTCTTTTGGAGCAAAAATTAATATAAGACCCGGTCTTATTTTTGGGGAAATATGGTATAAGACCCGATCTTATTTTCGGGGAAACATGGTAGAAACACTGTTTTAAGCGTATTTGTTTCCACAAGCGTAAATACACTAGGTCATAGAATTCAGTTCCCAAAACATGAAAAAACAGAGTTTTCCTCATAAATGATTCTGGTTTTTCAAAGTCCACTCTCCACAAGAACTGCTCCCTCTTAAGTTCAAAGTCTACAAGACTTTATTATATTTTCTGTCTTTATATTGTCTTAATATAAAGGAGATTTTTTTTGGTCACAAATGAGTAAGAATAAAGAACCAGCAATGGAAAAAAGAAATTATAAGTTAGGGGAGCGAATCATCTATAGAAGCTATAATAAATAGTAACAAGATGTGCTTTTTTACTAAAGGCTTAAATGAGAGAGACTAAAGCTTATAAAATAAGCAGATTCAACTATACACAGACTCTTAATATAAAGACATCAAAATACTAAAATCAAAGTTCCTATTGAAAAGGCAGCAAATAAAATTAAAATGCAAAAGAAAACGAGAAATTTAAACATCTTAGACTTTTAAAAACAGGCAAATCACTACATAATTTCAAAAGAGGTAATAGTTACACATCAAAAATTATTGATTTTAAGCACTCTATGTGGATATAATGTGTTACTGGACCCCCGAGTCATTCTGAAAATGTTTGGAAAAAGACTTAACAGAGTATGTAAATCACAATAACTAAAGATACTTAAGAGTAATATAAAAGTAGCATAGTACTTCCACTTTTCAGGGATTTTGGTGACTTAACTGCTAACAAGAAAGAAAAACAAACAATGCACATAAAATAAAATGGAAGCAAGATGTATATTCTGGCACTTACCAGATCATACTGGTGAGCTCTTCTACATTTTAAACGCCAGGTGTGAGTGCTAAGATCGATTACAATACTCTTATGATCACAATGAGACCATTAATATGGAGTCTGTGTACACGAGGATGAAATAAATTATTATTAGTTGAAATCAAGTAATCCAGTGGTTAAGAGAGTTCTGGTATCACACTATTTGTCACCTGGCACTGTCATTTAATACTGTGAGATTTGGACCAATTTCACTAAGGTTCTGTTTCCTTACCTATAAATCTAAGATAATAATAGTAACATGAATGCAGTGCTTATTATAATGAGTGTCAGGCATTTTACAAAGATCTTTATATATTAATTCTTTAACTCCTAATAATGTTCTTAGGAGATAAATAATATTATCATCTGTTTTACAGATGAAGAAACTGAGGCCCAAATTAGAGAAATTACCGGAGGTCACACAGCTATCTCGAATGGGAACCTGAGAAGTCTTAAAAGTCTATACTTATAATCACTACAGTCTATTACCCTTCAATAGAACAATATAACCTACCTCAAAGGGGTGTTATGAGAATTAAACAAAGGGCCTATAATAGTAGCTCAATAAAGATTAACCGTTACATTTCTTCTGATAATCAATTTCTATTTATTTGAATATTTAGTTATATTATCAATTATTTAGAAATGATTATTTAGTATGGAAACTATTTCCTGCTAAACAGAATTTTGTAGAGAGTGGGATAATACTGGTAATTAATTTTTATGAAGGGTAATAAATCATTCTTCAAAAACTTTTGTAGTCTGGTACTCTAGAGGCTCTTGTGAGTTTGATCTTGAGATGGGAATCTGAGGTACACCTTTGAGACATCCATGGGGAAAGCTGGAAACATTTACACGTACAGGAAACATAAACCTGGAAATCTTCAACATACAGAAAAAATTACCTAGGGAAAGTGTATAGAGTAAGAGAAGAGAGCCTAAGAGTAAGCCTTGAGGAATTCAAAAATTTAGTGGTCTGAAAAAGCAGCAGCATCCCCTGAAATAAAAAAGTAACAGCATCAAGGTGCTGGCGTATGGTGGATGGTATCCTAGAAGTGAAGACGAATGTTTCAAAAAAGTAAGAAACAATGTGGTCAACAATCTCAAAAGCTGCTGAGAGGTCAGGTAAGATGAATACTGAAAAAGTGTCACTGGATTTCACAATATGGGGATAATAAGTGACACTATTGTTACCATATTACAGTGGCATTAAATTGTCCTACACAAGTTTCCTGAGGACAGGAACTGAATATTGCTTTTCTTTGTTTTCCTGTGCCTAATATGGTGCTTAACTTGCAATCAGAAAAATGTCTGTCATTAGACCACGGCTTCATCATGGCCTACCATAATGGAATACCTCACTAGTAGTGCAAGGTAAGTGATCTTCGCAGCCATTTCAAAGAAATAATTATCTTACTATAAACATAAATATTTTCTTTTGAGCATATTTATATATCTTTTTATCAAGAATAGCAAGCAAGCATTTGAGACATGTTGAGATAATTATTCTAGATCTGCCTGCCTACTATCTCCAGCCCCCATAATGCCCATGCACTATTGGTGAGGTATTCCAAAATGAAACGATGGTCTAATGACATTCTCCTGATTGCAAGTTAAACACTAGATTAGGCAAAGGAAAAACAAAGAAAACCCTATTCGGTTCCTGTCCTTATGAAACTTATGTAGGACAATTTATTACCACTGTAATATGGCAAAAGCAGTACTGGACCCCATGGAAGCAAAGAACACTCATCCCAGTTCAGGGAGTGGGGTTAGACAGCATATGGACAAACAACAGCCACTCATTCATTTTTTGAGTAGCTCCTATGTACCCTGTATGCTAGATCCTGAGAACACAAAAACAATAAGCTTAGATCTCTGTAGCCATACAGCTCATGGTTTAGTGAAATGTGCCCAGATATATTAAAAAAGAAATTCCAATACAATGTGATAAATGCCATAACAGAGGTATTAAGCAAATGTTAACTAAATGACAATAAAAAGGCCTGAGACCCTAACCTAAACCTGGTGAAGATTCTATAGAATAATATTCACCATGGGCTTTGTAGGATAAAAAGGCCTCAGCCGGAGACATTTATTCCAGGCAATGGGAATAACATATGCCAAGGTTCAAAACTGTTTTGAGAACAGTAGAAATTTCTTTATGGCTTAAGCAGAGTAATGAAGGGAAGCTGAGGGAGAAGCTAGAGAGGTAAGTTAGGGTCAAAACTCCAACTATTGAAGAACTTTATAAGCCAAGATAGAATTTGGAACAGATTTTACAGGAAATGGGGAACCAGAGAAAGGACTGACAAAACTACATTTATTTTTTTCATAGTCTCAAACTTGACAAACTAAACTTGTAATGCCACCCCCTGCTCCAACCTACTCTACCCCGAACCTTTCTGTTTCAGCACAGGGCACCACTAGGAACCCAGTAACTGCTCATACCAGAAACCTAGAAGCCCTTAATGCCGCCTGCGCCTCGTCCTTCGAGCCTGGCCGTCACCGCGTCCTATCATTTGTCTCCGAAACACACTCAGCTTCCCCACCTCGCGCTGTGCCCCGAGCCTGGAGCAACACTGTCCTGCTCTTTGCCCAGCTGTCCCCTTCTCATTCTTGATAGTCACTGAAATGTTCAAGTGTTAAGAACTTTTTCTCTGACCACCTAATATAATCCTATTTTTCTCTCTCATAGCACCTCGTTCTGATTGATTTGTTTTTAATATCTGTCTCCCTCCCTAGTCTGTTTTCATTAGAAAGAAACTGTCTCCTTGTGTTCTCTCAGCATATACTCAATGCTTGCACAGTGTCTTCTACATATTGGGCATTCAAGAAATATTGTTTTGTTTTTTAAGAATTTTTAGGAAATAACGTTGAAAGCAGTATGGAGGATGTGAGAGAGGAGGAAGATGTGAGAAGCGTGAGGAGACTAGTACCAGCAAGATCAGATTAAAACACACACACACACAAACAGCCCAGATGAAAGATTAGGAAGAGTTTACCTTACCTACGATGGTAAAAGCAGTACTTGAGAAACGAAACCAAGGCAGAACCAACAGGTTCATGACTTGGGCACATAGAGAGTGAAATATTAACTTCCAACAGGACTGAAGGAGGCAGAACAGATAAGGAAAGAAAAGTAAAGAGGTCTTTTTGACCATGCTAAGTTTGAAGAATTTTAGTCTAGGCAGCTGAAATTTTAAACGTGAAACATTGGAGGGAGGTCCTGGGCTGGAGACAGATCTTTCCCTGTCTCCAGGGTGCCAATAAGGAAAATAAAAATAACTTGCAATTTTTGAGCACCTACTTTATGCTTGATACTGTGCTGAGGGCTTTATATATTATTTTCTTTTTTCTTTCAAGAACCCTACTGGGAAGGTATTCAGAAGTTTGAGAGGCTAAGTAAACTGAGTCAATGCCAAAGGGAAATAAAGCTGTTAATCGGTGGGGGAGGGATTTGAATCCATTTTTTTTAAAAATCAAAGCCTCTTTTTATTATACTACCTTACCTCTAACTTGAATGATCACCTATGAAGTTGGTTCTGGAAAAGGGAAAAACAGCAAATCTAAAGGAGCTTTCCGACTGAGAAAATAGGGAATGAGTCCAGGAACAAGAAGCTGCAAAAAGAGCAAGTTTAATGAAACGATGTAAAAGAGTTGAAGAGAAAGAAGTGGAGTTATAACTTAAAGACCTTCTAAGCCCAGAGCAAGCCTCAGACTGTCATGTACTTTTATAAAGTGTGATCCATGGCACACAGCAGTAGCACACCTGGGAGCTTGTTAAAAATGTAGAATCTCAAGGCCCACCCAGACTTACTGCAGCAGAATGCATCTTAATACGAACCCCAGGTAATACATTAATGTTTGAGAAGTACTGGTCTGATACTATTACATGGACGAAGGCACCAACCAGGTTAAAAAACAGTGTGCAAGATAAAACTCAGGCTTCTTGGCTCAGTCGAGTCCTCATTATGTTTCATTATGTGAACTCCAAACAGACCCAACATCACTTTGAACTTCTCTAACCTGAGGTTTTTGCCATAGAACCATTCAGGAGTTGAAATGAGTTTAAATCCAGTTTTCATTGACCATTTTGATTTGTTTCCACTCCATCTGGGATTTTAAGTGCCCCCATGAAATTTGCCCAGTCATTTGTTTTTGACATCACATGTCATCGTCCATTCAGGATGCTGTAAGAGAATGCAGAATGCATAGACTGGATGGCCTAGAAACAACAGAGATTTATTTCTCACAGTTCTGGAGACTGGGAAGTCCAAAATCAAGGCACTGACAGATCTGGTGTCAGCTGAGGGACCACTTCCTGGTTCACTGATGACTACTTTTTAGCTGCTGTGTCCTTATATGACAAAAGGAGCGAGGGATCTCTCTGGGGTCCTTTATAAGGTCACTAATCACCCCCCAAAGGCCCTTTACCTCCAAATACCATCATATTGGGGGTTAGGTTTCAACATATGAATTTGGGGGCAGGGGTACACAAACATTCAGTCTATAGTACTACATGAAATGTACATACGCTACCCCTGATTACAAAGAATTCTTCAATTCACAAAGCAAGTTTCAACCCTGAATGCTCAATGTAAAGAGACAGTAAAGAGGGAGAAACAAGAAAGACACTTTCTATAGGCAATTCATTTAAAGTCATGGAATCATGGAGCTGGAAGAGTGAGATGACAGACAGATTTCATCTAGAATGCCAACCGTATAGCTGCTGACCACGCTGTACCAAAAAAGAGTCTGAAGCTAGTTTGGGGTCAGCTATTAGCTATAGCTGACACGAACTGGTTCCAAAGAGGGCTATTATAGAGTTGCTGACCTTGTAAAGATAAGGAAACTACCGCCCAGATCGGTTAGACATATATGAGGCACTTGCCAAATAAATGTACTTAGAACTCTAGGTCTCTGAATTCCGGTACAGTGGTTTTTATCCTGAATCACACTGCTTCTCCTCTCTGATACATTTATTTCATAAAAATGAAACAAAATCCTTTTCATGGAATAGTTAATAAAAATCAAACCAAAATTTAACTGGGGATAAACAAGTCCTCAGCGTTTACAAGTCCTATAATAAAGACTTGCATGCTCCTGTAAGTATATTCAAAGATTTAAATGAAGCCCACAACCTCCAGATTGTATCATTATGATCAATGAATGATCTCTGACTCAGATTGTTTTCTGACAATTTTACTTCATGGTGAGTTTTTCCATGTGACAATTCTTTAGAGGTTAGCCATGACTCAGGGCACCTAGATCCTATAAAGGAGCTTTCAATTTAAAACGTGGGAGGAGAGTGAGGGGGCATATTGAATCATTAACAGCCTACTCAGTTCTGAAACCCAGCAAATCCTTTTTGGACGCCATTTTAAAGATAGCTTCAGGAGGCAACTCTGGTGAAAGAAAGCCTGAAGACTGGTCTGTAAGAGCTGAACTACTGTGTTTCCCCCAAAAATAAGACCAAACTAGAAAAGAAGCCCTAGCATGATTTTTCAGGAGGACATCCCCTGAACATAAGCCCTAATGAGTCTTTTGGAGCAAAAATTAATAAGATCCGGCCTTATTTTCAGGGAAACACGGTATATGCAAACAAATTGGCATGCCATTTCTAAAAGAGACACAGCAAAGACGCTTTGGCAAATTGTATTTTCTTTGTGTTGAATAAGTGTCAGTGATGAATTGAAGCAAAGGTCTGGGATCCCTGAAGACACAGGTCTGTTCTGCGCTGAACAGTGTAAGAGCCCACCTCACAATTCAGTGCTTCTTTGGTGAACTGATAGGACTAGTTCAGAAATGAAATCATCCCATTTTAAATAAAAATTACAGTAAAACAATAACAATTTAAAAAGCTTTCAGAGACATGAAGTCTGTCTACAGCACTGTGGTTTTTAATTAGAAGCAGCCAGTAAGTTCTTTACAAAAGACACACATTTAACAAACACATTTGCTCATGAGTGATAAAGTTAACTAGTCTTGTAATTTGGATGTTTTGGTCCTTTGGTAAATTTAAAGTATGGTAGAGAGAAACAATTCAAAGAAAAATCCATTGTGTTTACTGTAGTCTAAAATGAAAGGAAATCGGCTTTTAGTGTTTCCAGTACATGCAATCCATTAGACCTGGTGTAAACCCTGAGGAACATAAGGTACTATAGACAGTATCTGCCTAGAACCAGGAACACAACACTTAGGTTCTGAAGAACCAACAAAGCACTTCCAACTGCTTTCACTTACTGTTAAAGAATAAAATTAAACTGAATTATGCTTTTAAAGATTAAGGCAACCGTGTTGAACACTGCAAAGCGCATCTACCAACTAGCAAAGTATCAGGGCCAATCACCTTGTAATTCATTTCATGGAAGGAAGGAGAAGTTATAAACTTCATCACATTACTGATCTTGTTATCCTTTCCTCTAGACTATCAAAACGAAACTCAACGGATGTCCAGGCAGTTTTCCCCTAAGGCCATTTACAATTAACCTAATACTACAAGGGATGATCAAGACCCTGTTTATTTGACACTTTTGGAAAACACAACATATACCAACAGCTGAAAATAGCTTTTGAAATTCCACTATGCTGTTAATTCCACTATCAAATTTTGTTAGTTTAGGTATAGGTTCTGGATAGATGCAGGATTAACTCATGAAGATTTCAAATCAACGAGTTGATTACTGTTTCTAACATTACTCGGTTCAAAAAGTATTGCATCCTATAGGTCACATAGTTATCTCTTAGTGTCTAGCTGGGTGGAATACACCATCTCTCCACCAGAACACACACCAATAACAAGGGCAAGAAAAGATAAAAAGCAGCTACGTAGGTAAGACACAAATAGGAAAAGTATTACACTTGCCCACCATACGTGACTTCTTGAAGGCCCTTAATTCATTCCAAGCTTACGTTGTAAGTATACAAAATGACGGACAAACGTAGAGAAGACTGTGTAAAAGCAATGGGCATTACTGCGAGTAAGCTGGCAAAGGAAGATAAACAGAGCTAGTGGCGGGGTGATGAAGAGATGTGAGAGAGATGACCTGAGAGAGCCGGGGATGTCGAATAGAAGTATCTTGCAATGCATAAACTGAGAAGAATAACCTGGAACCTGATGCTGCAAAAATCTATAGAGCTTAAGTAATAAACTGAATTTTTAAATAATTCTTAATTATTGTTAATCATCATTCTTATCAATTCCAAAATTAAGTATGTGCTTCATAGTGGTTATAATGTTTAAGTCAACATGAAATATAAGATGCTTCTTTTGCAAAGCAAATTCTTTTTTGTTGAAATGGAAGCTGTATTATTATTACAATTGCCTACTTGTTTTATAAGTTTGCACCTTAGCTCATTAGGTCATGGACACTCTTAGATCCAAGTTACAAGAATTATCAATAGTCACGTTTACTATTTTGAGAGCCAATTTTTTCTTTGCCCTCCCTACCCCTCTTTCTGTACCTCCTCCATCCTAAGTTATTTATTATTCCACAAACATGGAAATGAAAACCAGATTCACAATCCTACCACCAAACCAACAGACTGAAAGCTATTTCTAAAATGAGCCACATATCAGTATGGTCACCATCATAGAATTTCAGTCCTTCATGGAAAACTACTGCCATTTTTATTTTACAGATGAATCAAAAATAGCCTGTTAGACTTTCAGAGTTAATGGAAAGCCCAGGAAGTAAACATGAGCTCTGTGTTCATTAGCATTTAAAACACAAAGTAATCCAGCCTAACAGCTTAATCATGATAATATGTGGAGTATATGAAGAAAGGGTGTGGTTACTTGTCTATATACATATATGCATACATGTACACCACAGGGAAGAAAACTCTGAGTGAATTAAAGAACTAGATTCCTAACAACTTTGTGAAAAATGTTTAAAATAGGAAGTTTTGCTAAAGTACTCCTTACACAGTTACATATATCTGTATTCTTAGTGTCACTATGCAATTTATTATATAATAAAAGTTCACAAATTCCACTTAATTTCATTAAATTCTACATATTACTGGTTAAAAATACAAAAGAAAACATTGTGTCCACCCATTATGCATAATTAACTAAAAAAAGAATGGCTTTCTTTATTCAATGTTAGCAGTAAAAATCACTGAAATAAATTTAGTTTCTCAGGGTAGAAAACTTATTCCTATAAGAAATGATTCCTATTTGTAAAAAATCATTCAAAGCTAGTAATCTCTACATGTATATTGTCCTGTGAGTAGATTTTTAAAAATCAGAAGTTTATGGAAGGTTTTTTGGGGGGATGGGTGGGGCTCTCAAACGTTTGGAGGATGAAATCCAATTTTTCTATAATTTAATAATAAAGATTTCAAAACAGTTCTTTATGGGAAATCAGCATGTTCCTGAAACAACTATTTACCTGAGAATTGAAGCATATGAATACATGATGATTTGAAAGCCAGATTTATCTAGCTAAAGGTGTGCTAGTTTCTCAGTTCCAGTGTATGACATAGCAACACAAAAGCTATACAATTTCATTACATTATAAATGCCATCTCGTCAGTCCTGAATGCATGACACAAGTGAAACTTATCTGCATGACTGTTTAGAGTACTTAAGTATTAAAAAATGTACATGGTCTTGTTGTGTATAAGTATGTCTTTTAATGCATCAGACAGAACTTAAAATATCCAAATAAGTATAGTATCTTCCATAATAATTACTTTCAGAGGTTAATACTCTTATTCTAAATGATGCTACAATTGTCCAGAACATTATTAAAACTCCTGTTTAGTTTATGGATAAATTTGATTTTTAGAAACAGTAACTGCCTTTTCAAAGTGGATCTGATTTTTAGAAGTAGCTTGAAATTGTTTCCTATTTTCTGTCAAATCCTTTCTGAGCATTATCTGATAAATAAAATATTATCATGTGGCTAAAACCCTCATTTTCTTTAAAAACAAGGAGCAAATATAAAGTATATATACGGCGGTGCGGTGCCAAAATAATGTATACACATGACTTGTATTCATCTTTTGTTATCGGTATATATTGAGTACAATTTCAATAGTATTTTTCTTTCTTAAAATGTGTATACTTTTTTTGGGCACCCTTTGTAGTAATGAGCTACCATATTTTGCCATGTATAATCCGCTTCCATGTATAATGGCACACCCACAATTTTGGCCCAAGCTTTCAAAGAAAAAAATCTTTCATTTTAATTCAAATTTTTATTTGTTTACATTTACGTACTTGTTTTTTGTGTTATAAAAGAATTTTAGCATTTATTTTTTAGCATATAATGGTACAAGAAATTTTATGTAACAAATAATTATAAAACACAAGAATAGATACAAGGTACAAGAAATTTTACGTACCAATAACAAATTTATGATATTTATACATCAAAGAAGTCCAAGAACTCTTCATCTTTGAAAGTTCTTTATAAATTCAACAAAACTGATTATCATATTCCAGGGTATTATTTTTGCATACGGATACCGTTACTGATTTCTAGAGTTACACTTTCAACTCATAAGCATAAATAAAAGAATTAAAAACATTTATATAGATACGGAATTAGTACTACCCATATATAATGCGCATCCGTACTTTTCCCTCACAAATTTGGGCAAAACAGTGCACATTATACATGGCAAAATATAGTATTTTCATGTGTGGCTCTTAAATTGGCTTAGAAGGCAATTTAAAAAGTTCCAAAAATACTTCGAGTAAT
Source organism: Rhinolophus ferrumequinum (assembly GCF_004115265.2). NCBI lineage: Eukaryota > Metazoa > Chordata > Mammalia > Chiroptera > Rhinolophidae > Rhinolophus > Rhinolophus ferrumequinum. The sequence continues at coordinate 25,745,628 of NC_046296.1, read as the reverse complement.
GTTATTATTGTTGAAATAAGTACACAGCTTCCAGGGTGACTAAAGTAGACTTATTTTAAATAAGTATATAAAATAAATACCCTTACTTTAAAGAAAGGATGGACAACCAGACCCTATGTAACCTGGTCTCCTCTCCCCTCCCTTTATCTTTCTGACGTAATCTCCTGTTACACTCTCTCACTTTAACCCGCCACACGGGTCTTGTAATTTCTTGCATTCTAGTCAAGCTCCTGTCTCAGGGCCATTGTACTTGCTGTTCCCTCTGACTGGAATGTCTTGCCAAGATTACCTACAAGGCTTACTCCCCTCACCTCCTTCAGGTCTTTACTCAAATATCTACTACTTTCTCAATAAGGTCATTTCTGCATCCTCCTCCCATCCTATACTCATCCCACATATTCTCTCTTCTGCTTTTCTATTTTCATGTGTGTGTCTATGTGTAAAACTGTTCATTATGGAAATTTTCAAACATAAAGTACAGAGAACATAAGAAATCTCATGTAGCCATCATCTATCTACCTTTAACAATCTTCAATATAACCAATCTTGTTTCATCTATTTTCCTTTCCCCTCCAAATTATTTTAAATCGAAAATCCTAATATCATAATCTAATTCATAAACACATTATATCTCTAAAACGTCAGGACTGTTTAAAAACCATTATCACACCTAAAAAAATTAACAATTCCTTTTCATCAAATATCAAGTCAACGTCCTAATTTCCCCCAAGTTTTCATAAATGTCTTTTACAATTAGTTTGCTCAAAGTAGGATCTAACTAAGGTCCATATTGCATTTGGTGGGTATGCCTCTTAAGTTTCTTTTAATCTGATAGTTCCCTCTCCCTCTCTTTTCTAACTATTTATTTCTTGAACAAGCCAGGTCATTTGTCCTTAAAACATGAAATATTTTACTTACTTATCTATTAACTCTGTCTTATTAAATGTAAACACCATAAAGCAGGAATTTTTGTATGTGTGGTATCAGCATCTAGACCAGTGCCTGATATGTAAAAGGAATCCAATAAATACTTACTGAATGAATATCTGGCATTCATGCCAAAAGACCACTGCCCACCCAACAGCAGAAATTGCTAATCACAGCACTCTTTCTTGCTGACTCTGACCTAGGACTCCCAGTTTTCTGAACATAACATTCCAGGCAACCACCGCGAAAGCAATCAGATTTGGTACCTAAGGTGAAATTTGTTACCCCTGCATTAGCCCCCTTCAAAATAAGTGCACTTGTATCTCCAAAACAGATTCAATACACAGTGTATGTTGAAACTGAGCTGAAGTTTAGCATAATAAATTACTGTCTTTCTTGTCAAGTATGTTTAAACATTTCTTAGCTTATTTTACAATTTAGGGGGAAAAGCAAATTGCAGCCAAAAAAATATAGAAAAAGAAACTGAAGAAGATGGTGGGAAACTGGGCGGTACTACGTATTTTTAGAATTGCAGCATCCCAAGAGATTCATTATAAAATAAAAATCAGCAATAATTTTTTTTGAAAAGTAAATTATATGTATATTGAATTAAAAACTTAAAAAAAAAAAACTTTAATGGTCAAGATTAACTGGGGAAGGACAATGCCAGGATCTTCCCATTTACAGGCCCAGCAACATATTCTATTTTTCTGTAAATGGTGTTTTGAGGTGTATAAAAAGTATTACAGGGGTGATACAAGGACTACTGTGTAGAACCCTATTTCTCTGAAACAGAGTTTACTGTGGCAAAAAAGTAAAAATTAAACTAAAACATCTTGTACAATATTCTGAAAAAATAATCAGGTCTTCTTAGACTCATTTACAATTCATTTCTCTTAAACTACCTGATGAAGCTCTTTTCCTCCAAATAAAGGAAGCTATGCTAATTGAAAGGCTCCAATCAGATGTTCATGTTTCCATTACTTATTTCTATTTAAAAAGAAAAAAAAAATCAGAAATTCCCTGACATTCACTCAAGAAATCTTGTGCTATTACTTGCAAATTCATTCAGCAATTAACAAAAATTATGTAGGACCTATTACGTGTAATATGTTAGGCAATTACTTTTAACCTTTGGAAGGAAAAATGATTAGAAGTGGTCTTTCAAGATAACAAAAAAAAGCTAGTGGTATAACTTGAAATTATATCTAGTTCTTTCAGTGACCAATATTTCTTGTTTTGAGGTTCTCACACATTAGTCTAAGGAAAATTTTCTCTGGCAGAGGTCAAACTTAAACAAAGAAAAACAACACTAAACTGCCACTACCAGATGTGCAAAAACACACACACACACACACACACAAAAAGCCCTCCAACAACCCAAATCCCTAGAAAGAATGATTTCTGTTTACTTTTCCTGTGTGATCTATTTAGAGAGAATCTGGAAAAGATGGCTAGAAATCTATAAACAGAAAGTGCTAAGTGGAATTCACTGTTTATAGGCTTTAGCTAGAATTTTGTCCTTTATATAATGTTGCCAGGACTCTTTAATATTGTACTGTTTAATACTGTACTCTTTAAAAACATCTTCATTGGGTTTCCTTCATTCTGCTGATTTTCTTTCTTCTTTCTACTGGCTCTTAAATTTGTTTCATTCCCCTCAATTAAAAGACATAAATGTAACTTTTGGAACAACACAATTTTTCCAAAGAATCTCCTAGAACCATCTCAGTGCCACCACATACTTGTTATTATGAAGTTTTAGTATATATAGTTAAAAATGTATGTAATAAAATAATCCATATAAGCCTTTCTGATTTAATAAATACTAAGATAGGTCCATATTGATGTGCTATGTAAGATGCATGTGAGAATGTTAGAAAAATAGTTTTCAGTTCTAAGTCTTTTAGCTTAAAATCTTTCTCAGCTATAGAAGCTTCTGTCTGAAAACAGTTGTTCACAGAGTAGGACTCCTGTAGTCTTTATCATATGACCTACTGGACAACCACAAGGTATATCCTGAAATGAAAGAACTCTTAATATACAAGTGATATTTTGAAAGCCTGAAAGGAACATGAAACAAAGTCAAACGGAAACATACTTAGGCTTCCCCTTGAAACTTGCCTCTGTACCATTTAGCAGTACTAGAGACCCAGTTCCTTGCACTGTACTTTTCAGTCATTTCCTTTAAGGGGTCCCAAAGAAATCAGGGAACTTGCAATACCAGCTTTTACAGGCCAACACTAACTTCTGCCTTTGGACTTGTGATTGAGCAAAGATACTGTTAGTAGCTTCCTTAAAGTAAAATGCCTCTGATAAATTTGGTTTGTAAATGCTACAGAAAAAGTTCAACATAACCAACTGTAAGATAACTTGCATGACAATTTTAATAAGAGCACAGATTCCACATTCCCTCCCCCTCCCCGGACCAAACCTGCCACGAAGATACAATTTACAGCTCACTTTTATTCAAATCAACAAATACTACTATTATTACATTAGAGCACTTCTATAACACTAATAAAAACCTAGGTGAGTTTTCTCTTTAAAAGTTGTAAATTTATTAGATGAGGTATTAAAACTACTTCACTACACGCAACTTTCCATACATTTAACTGTTCTATTTTCTAATTGTTTTAAACTCAAGATCTCTTTTTAACATACTACAGAAAAGGAATGGGTTAGAGGACTACGGGTGGGTGGGGGCTGAAAATATCAAAATAACAGATGTCTCACTTTTCTGATGTAACCATCAGAATCTAAAACCTGGGGGCAACTATGTAATACAAAATTAAATTCCAAAGAATTTAGGATAAGTGAAAGTATACACTGTTACTACAGTTCCCATCATTATTTACCTCAGGAAATAACTAGTAGAAATAATGCTTGATTTAAATTTTTGGATGAAATCTATGTAATTTCACTAACAATTGTCACCCCAATAAATTTAAAAAAATTTAAAAAAATAAATTTTTGGTACCTTCCAGTTTGGTTCAACTACCAAAATAAACCAACTTGTCCTCAGAGTCAAGTATTTTCCTTCAGAAGAGGCTGTTGGTATAAATAAAAAACGTAACGAATTCATATGCTGTATTTGTACAATAAGGACAATGTTTTAAAAGCTGTAAATCTGATCACTCTGAGAAAACATTTTCTGAAATAAAGAAAATATCATAAGCTTAAACAACTGTAGAAACTGAACATTTTTTACAATTCAAAAATTTTAACTCACACTACTATGCAAACTAAATAAAAAAAACCTTGTTTCTCCTCAATCTTAAAATACATACTCAATGTAGAAAAAGACAAAGCCAGTTCTGAAACAAAAGATCAGCTGCTATGAAAACAAAATAACATTTTGCAGAGTAAATACACAGCCTTTGGACCAAAACAAATAAATGACCTTTTCACACAGTTAAAACTTCAGTCCTTAGCACAACCAGCACCTATGGTTAAATGCTGACTTAATTACTTGTTGGTATCCTGTTTGATGATTAAACGATGGTAAGGTTATTGGTGCTGTTAAAACCAAGACACGTTTTCTTGGGTGCAGTGATTAAAATCTGTTAAACCTACATTTAAAAATCTCTGTCCTCCCACTTCCCGATCATTACTCTTCTGCCTTGTAAGAGACCTGCACATACGAAAATAAAAGTAGATGGTGAGATGTTTATGATTTACAGTATTTTCCCCACTCGGAGCCTTTTTAAAGTCCTCTGAGGTTCTAAGATTCAAACACTATGTAAAAGAGTGATTGAACTACCTAACAATTACCCAGACTTCTTTTAGACTTAAGTTAACCTATAAGTAAAATGAGCATCTTTAACTTTTCCACGGGGCATTGGAGAACAAGTTCCTACTCATAAACGCTTTCAGGTCCTCAGATACCCGGCGCGATTGGAAGATCAAGCGTATCCATCAATTAGAGAGCTCTTCCGGGCTTCAGTTTACCCACTTACGGAAACGGGTGTATTAACTTGTTTTGTAGGGGGCCCGGAGGTGTAACTAATTAGTGTTTTAAAATGCTCTAAGATCCAGAGATGAAAGGAAACGCGAGAGACACTCAGAGATGACAATAATCATAACAAAAAGAATGACTAACTTCGAAGTCTGTATTATGTAAGGAAAGAGAAAGAAGTTACCAGATTCGCACAAACAAAAGAAAAGCCCACTGCCCCCTTTGTTTCTTTCATTTCTCTCTTCCTCCCCGCCTCTGCGGAGCTCCCCATCTGCAGAAGGCGGCCGACGCGGGGTGCTGGGCTCGGACTTGGCGGCCGATCGCCCCGCTCCCAGACCGAGGGGGAGGGCGCGCCGGGCCGGCTCCTGACAAAGGCGCTTCCTCCAGCGAGGGCGCGGGATGCAGGCGCCGCAAACTCGGCTCCCGGCCGCCTCCGGCGCGGGGGCGCGCAGGCGGGCCGAAAGAGCCCGCCCGTCGCCCCGGGAAGCCGCCGAGGAAGTTGCGTGCCCGCCTGGCCCGCACCCTTCACCGATCCCACCGCGATCCCTCCCGCGGCGCGCCGCGGACACTCACCGGACAATTGCTGGTGGTCGGAATCCCAGCACGACTCCGGGACCCGGAGCGAGAGGGTGAAGTGTGCGTGTGTGGAGAGCGCGAGCAGACAGCGCGGCGTTTCGTCTTCCTCGCCAGCCGGCCAAGCCCGGCAAGGGGAAGTTGGCCGCGGAGCCGAGCGCGGAGGAGCTGCGGGCCGAGGGAGAGGCGTGGGGCCCGCTTTGTGGTGCGCTCCCGGAGGGCTCGACGCAAATCCGAGCGCGCGGCAAGGCTGGTGCTGCTGGTGGAGGCGGCGGCGGCGGCGCCCCCCGACGGTCCCTCCGCCTCTCACCGCCTCTGGGTCACTGACACACACTCGGAGGGAGAGGAGGGGACTAGCAAGAGGGCGGGGCTGGAGGGAGGAGACAGGGCAGCACCACAGCGGGAGGCGGTGCCGCGGCGCCGAATGGTCTTTTGGGAGTTGTAGTTCTCCCACTGAAGAAAAAAGGGATACATTGTTGAGGACGCGTCCTGCACTGCGCATGCTCGGGGAGAGAGGCTCGGCCCCCCCCCCCCCACAGTTACTATGGTCACTGACACTAAGAAGAGAACGTGTTTAGTGCTGCTGCTGACTGAACAAGGCCCTTCTTGTATTATGGTGCTTGTATTAGGGATCCCGCCCTTAGCTAGACTTTCCTACTTCGCTCCACCCCCAACTTCTAGCCTTACCACTCACAAGTGCTTAGTGAAATCTGACTTCCTCCTGATATTTCGGTCTTCTTTGCTGTTTCATTTTATCCCACAAATCCTGAATTGCAAATACTCATTTCCGTCCCCTCTTTCAAGTGAAAACTTTCTGCCTTAAATTCATATTTTTTTGTTGTTGTTTTTTTACCTAAGACTTGCTGAAATGTAGTTGCTTCTAGTACCTTAACAATTAGGTTATAAAACTGTTAGAAACAACAATACCAGAATCCCATAGTTAATGTCTTCACTTCATTAGTCACATTTAACTTGAAGGCCAGCAAAGTTCAGGGTTAAGATCACTGTATTTTACTTGATCAGTGTAAAATAATCCAGATTTTTTAAGGTCTCTAATTTTTTAAAAATACAAATTTCATAAAGTGTAAATTCAAAAAATAAGTGGAAAGTTGAAAATTGTTAATACATATATATATATATATGTGTATATATATATATATATATATATATATATATATATATATATTATGTATATACTTTCATTTGGCAATAAGAGAAGTCTGAACCAAGGTCTGAGTATGCTGTTGGGCTGGTCAGCTAAGGCTACACCCATACTGGTCATCTATTTGTGAATAGGTGGTGGAGGAGGGTGGTGAAAGGCAGGACACATTCCTGGATTTTCAGAGGACCAACTAAAGTCAACCTGTGTCAAACTCTTTTGTTTTCCTTCTCTGCCTACCTAGAACCCCATACCCTGGAAGAAAAAAATTAATGCTTAGAAATCAGAAACACATTTAGAGCAGGAAAAGTCAAGGTTTTGAAATACAGCCTCCAGATCAGAAATCCTTATGGTTGCAGACCACATAATTATTCATTCAAAGACCATTTAGTGAGTATACTACGACCCAGGCACTTTATTAGGTCCCAGAAACAGCAATACAGGAACGTAAAAGAAACATTCTTTGTTTTCAAAGTGCTTACTGTGCAGACTCAGTGTAATAAATACTATAATAGGAAAGTACACCAGATGCTTTGATACACGGCTACTCCAGACCCAGGCAAGGTCAAGAAATACTTCAAAGAATGTTTGAACTTGAGGATGACTAGGAGTTAATGTGTTTGAGGAGGGGGAGGACAGAAGTGGGTGAGAGCATTGGGGGTGGAGGTGGATGGCAGCAAGAGTAAAACACTAGAGGCATGAGACCAAAGAGTATTTTGGTTCAGCAGACTTCAACGTTGCTGACAGTAAAAGGAGGTTGGGAGACGAGCAAGAGTAGACACAGAAAAGCTAAAGGAGACAGCTTAGATCATGAAGAACCTAGCATAGTATGCTAAGGAATGTGGACTTTTCTCTGGAAGCAATGGAAAGTCCTACCAAGATTTTAAGCAGATGAAATTTTGATAAGATATGCATCTTAGAAATGCATTTTTAAAAAGATGAGAGCCTAAACTAAGGCACCTGCAGTGGCAGAAGACAGGACTGAAGGTAATCAGACACTTTGAGGGATAGAATTAATAGAACCTAGTGAGTATTTGCCTGTGTTTGGGGGTGAAGGGTGAAGGAAAGTTATCCATTATGATGCTTTTGGTTTCAAGCAGTAAAAAAGCCAGATCTAACTGACTTAATCAATAAGCCAATATTAACTGTTTAGATTAAAAGTCCCATGAAAAGACAGGCTACAGGGGTGAATGATTAAACAACTCAGAGATGTCATTAAGGACAAGTTTCTTTCTTGTTTCATTGTTTTTCCTTCCTTGGTATATTAACTTTATGGTCAAATGACAGTTACCAACAATTCCTGTGGCTATAAGTTTTGCCACTAGGTCCAAGAAGAGAAAAGAACAGCGAGTCATTTTTGGAAACTCTTTTAGAAAGAAGAAAAAACTATTTTCCCAGAAGCCTCAAGAATTGATTCATGTGTCCACATAAGCTAAAAATGGTGGCCAGGGGATGGTATGAAGCTAATTATTTTAGGGTAAAGATATATGCCCTGTCCCTAGACCCAAAGGAGTAAGCTTCCCACAAAGCTGTGATGAGGAAGTGTGGATATTCCTATGAAAGTTGAGGTGATTACCCCAAAAAAGAAGAGTTGAAGCTCAGAAGGAAAGTGGGGGACTGCAACGTCTACTACAAGAAAAGGGAAGGATGTCTCACAGATTGCCGCCTTATGTGATTATGAGCTAGTGATGCCATTCACAGAGTTAGGGATTACAGGAGATTGAACAACTTTTGAGGGGGAATTTGAGGAGTTCACTTTGGCTGTGTTGAGTTCTAGATGTCTCTGGACATATAAATGGAGAAGTGCAGTGGGCAGTTTTATATATATATATGACTCTAGTGTTCTCAAGAGAGATCGGACTGCAGAAGACATAGTTGGAATACATAGATGATAGTTGAAATTATGGGAATGGATGAGATCACCCAGGAAGAGTATACACAACAGAAACGGAAGAGTCAATAATAGCACCCTAGGGAAACCCAGAACTTAAGGAGTAGGCAGGAAGATCATGAAAATGCCTGGGAACTAGCAAGAGAACTAGGACATACAAAGCAGTAGGAAAATGTTATTTAAAACCAGGAGAAAAGTCAGTCAACGTAAACAAAGCCAGAAATGATAAAGATGGTAGAATTAGCAGTCAAGAACATTAAAACAGTTATGATAAATGTGCTCCATATGCTGAGAGAAATTAAAGACATAAAAAATGGAATTTCTAGAAATTAAAATTGCAATTTCTGAAATAAAAATTTCACTGAAGGGAGTCAACACTCAGAAGTAGAGTAGGCACGCAGAAGAAAAGATTAGTAAACTTGAAGGCATAGCAGTAGAAATCTAGCCAAAATAAAGCACACGAAGAAAAAAACTAAAAGCACGAAAAGGAAAATAGAGCCTCAGTGATCTGTGGGATAATACTAAGTATTCTAAGATATGTGTAACTAGAGTTCCAGGTGAGAGAAGGGTGAGGGGGGGTGACAGAAAAATTATTTGAAGTAATACAGCTGAAAATACTTTCACAGTTGATAAATATTATAAACCCAGAGACTCAAGAAGCCCTAAGCACACATATTTGTGCACATTCACAAAAAAACCACTGCAAAAGACACCATCGCTAAACTGCTGAAAACTAGTGATAAGAAGAAAATATTAAAAGCAACCAGTGAGAGGAAAAAAGTATATTATGTATACAGAGAAACAAAGACAAAAATTCAGTAAACTAATCAGAAACTCTGCAATGCAAGGGCATTTTTTAAGTGCTGAAAGCAGGAAATAATCTGTCACATAGAATCCCATATTTAGAGAAAATATCTTTAAAAAATGAAGGCTAAAGAAAAAAATGCTAAGTGAATTTTGCCATTAGAACTGCATTACAAGAAATATTAAAGCAACTTCTTGCGCATGAATAAAACAATATCACCTGGAAACTTGGATTTATACTAAAGAATGATGAGTGCCAGAAATGGTAACTATATGAGTAAGAATAAAAGACTTTTCCCTCATTAAAAAATAAAATTTTTTTAAATTGATTATTTAAAGCAAAAAGTATAGCACTGTATTATAGAGTTCATAACAAATGTAGAGGTAAATGTTTGACAATAGTTCAAAGGAGTGAAGGGGGAATTCAATTGTTAGAATTTACATTACATATGAAGTGTTATACTAATATTTAAAGTAAATTGTGGTAAATTAAAAGAGCATATTCTAAACCTGACAACAGCCATCAAAAATAAAACAAACAGGTATAGCTAATAAGTCAATAGTGGAGACAAAGTGAAATCCTAAAAAAAAAAAAAAAAAAGCTAGAATGTAGAAACAGAAATATAGAAGAAATCTAAGTCTAATGACTATGGAGGTGACCGGAAGCTCCATACAGCTCTGGACTTTCCACCTTCTGACTTCTTTTAAGTGAGAAAGAAATAAACTTCTTTCCTGTTTAAAGAGATTTTTATTTTGTATTCTATGTTATGTATAGCTGAACCTAATCAGAACAGCCACAAGCCTATAGTAGTTTCATGAAATAGAGCATGTTTTTCAGCATCAGGTAGACCCACACATTGCCCAGAATTTGGCCACATTGCCAGCAACTTCAACATAATTCTGGGATTCATATGTTTGTCATTAAAATTCCAGGGATAGTCCATCTTTTGGATGAATATCATTACTATTTGATCAGTTTTTCTTAAAGGAGAAAAATACATGTAAAGTACTTAGCGCAGTCCTTGGAATACAGTAAATACTCAGTCAATATGCATACTTTGAAACTGAGCCACAATAATAAGATAGATATACCTCAATTTAGACATATGTTGGAGTTTGTACTCCAAAGTCAGGTGTAGAAAATCATTTACATATCAAAACATGTGGATCTCTTCTTGAAATCCACCATACAGTTCTGTATAGTTCTTCAAAACCTGCAGTCTTTTGAATTCAGGACCATTCAATCATGGAAAATGAGTAAGCCTCTAATTCCCATCTGCTTCATCTTCATATCTACGTTTCCTTGACCAAAGCAGCTATCCTTCTGTTGCACTTTCAAATTTGTTATATTCAGCTATTTAGTCATTTCAGTAAGAAAGTGAATCCTGGGGCACTAATAAGTTAGGTTTTTTTGGATCTCTTAAATTATAAAATGGTTTTGATCTTGGGTAATTGCTCAGTAAATTTTTAAAAGTTTCCTCCACCATCTGACCATATAAAAATCAACTAAAACTCTGGTTCTACTCTCCTCTCAAACTTACATGAAAAAGATACTCAAGATATGACATAAGGAAAAAAATCACAATATTGATACCTCTCCCCAAAACCTCATGCAATAAATCTAATTTGCTAGTAAATGATGCAGAGGAAATTGGGCACACCAATCTTTTCTTATGACTTAAGAAACTATTGCAAACTTGCTTTTCTCCTTTTATTGAAAATGTTTCATCTGCTACGAATAAACATATCTTTTCATGTTTAGTCCAAATTTCTCATATTTTATACTGACAAATGACTTATGTGCTAAAAGGTTTTTTTGGTTTTTTTTACCTAAAAGTTCAGGCAGACTTCACTTTGGGATCAGGAGAACGCTAGACTACATGTTGGTCTTTGGCTGAGATTTTCAGATTTGAGTTATAAAGGTGTGTGTGTTCATTTTAATATTCAGATAATAAGTAGGGTTTTTTTCCCCCTCAGAACTCCTATCTTCTAGCATTCCTCCATAAAATAAAATTATTATCTCCTAATGTCCTCAAAGTCTCCAAATAGCTCATAGTCAACATGAAACATGCTCTTATTTTAAACCTGTGAATAGCACATAATTTGAAGGCCTGGGCTTTCACTCAAAAGATTAGTAGGCCCCAAATACTGGCTCTGATATTTTGGATATATTTGACAAATGTCAAAGACAAGCTAGTTAAGATTTTAATATTTTAAAGGACTCTACTTTAAAAGCAAAGATGAACACCAAAGAATGCAACCTATGTATTCTCAGTATTAGTGCAACCAACACATATGCAAGCGGTTGCTTTGGAACTTTAAAAAATCGTGCATAATAAGACAAGTGGAAAACTCACGAAGCGAAGATTTATATTTTGTTTCCATCCCTATTGATTTATTTGCTCATGGAATAATGACTCATATTTTTGTATTTCAAATTTTATGCATTCATTTTTTTCATCAAATATTTATTCAGCATATGCTATGGTGCCAGGCTATGGGTATAAAGATTAATTTGTCATATTCCTAGCCCTCAAGAAGCTTATAATCAAGTGCATAGATAAGTGCAATACAACTTTACAGGCACTTTTCTAGTATGTTTAGGGAATAGTGGAAATGTAGAGAAGGAAGTAATCAATTTTACAAGAGAAGTCAGAAAACTCTTCAAAGAGAAGGTGGTGGTTGAGCTGAGTCCTGAAAAATGAGCAGGAGCATCCCAGGAGAGCCAGGACGTTTCAGTAGAGCTTGCACGGTAAGAAAAGGAAGAGTGAACCAGCTGGGCTCATTTAGAGAACTACAGGCAGTTCAGAGTGGTCAGATTATAGGGTGTGATGTGGGCACCCTGAATGACGAGGTCGGTGAATTTCCTGGGATCAGCTCACAGAAGTCCATGTATGCCATGCCATGCCAAGGAGTTTGGCAATGAAGAAGTGTTGAGAGATTCTGAACAGAGGAGTGATATAAATCATATTTATGTTTGAGCACAGTGATCCGTTAAGAGAATATGAAATAATTCAGGTGAGAGATGATGGACAAACTAAGTAGCTGTGGAGAATGTCAAGAAGAAAATAGATACCAAAGATGTTTAAAAGGTAGAACGAACAGGGGTTGAATGCTGATTGGAAGTGGGAGATGAGGGAAAGAGGATGGAAGAATAATTTTGATTTACCCAAGACAACTAATTGGATGTCAGGCGGTCTGGATACGAGTACTTCAGTGGGTAATCAGAGGGTTATCTAGAGGTCTGATATATGTCCAGGTGTTGAGGCAGGACTTGAATGTTCAAAAGTTTTAAGTTCCCTAGCTAGTTAAAACAAGGATAGAATTGTTTCCTCATGCCTCAACCTGCTTGATCTTAGTAACTTTGCACCTTGACTCTAGTGACTTCATTTTATTTCTTCACTCTATTCCTCAATGCATTGTCATGAAATCCAAAGGAGGAAAGTGTTTTAAAATGGGGGAGGTTGGGTTAGATAAGGTTTAAAAGAGTCCATTTCATTTGGCAACTAAGAGGTCACTAGTGATTTTCCCCAAAGCAGTATTTTTTGGAGTATTTCAATAATTGCAATACAAGGAAATAAGGAATTTAAAAATATTATTTTATTAAAAATATTTATTTTCTTATCCAAGATTTAAAAATCTGCTAAAATATTTAAAAAACTCAGATTTGGGCCTAACCAATAAATTATCTAGTGTTGAAGATCCAATGCTTTATGGATTCAGACCAGTTAAAGATTGTCATTAATATGGAATTCTAGATCTTTGAGATATTTTATTATTAATTACTGATTTTAATGGATACATTATTGAGGAATATATGTCTATAAGGTTCACTTTTTCAGATTAGGTTTCATGAGAAAAGGACAGTATCTATGCTGACATATAAGAAATGGGATTCTTCTGCAAAATGAAAATACAGATGGTAAATGAGTGTCCTTTCTAATAAAATATCTTCTAAATCTAAGAGTCTGTGAAATAAAATCAATAGATGTGACAATGTTTTTCACTGATTTTTTTCCCTTGCTTTTTCTCCACCATCCTTTTCCTAGCTTTTATTAAAATCTGTTCATGTTTTCCTTATCTGCCCCACCCCCTGTTTTATCCTTCTAATACTAAAGTTTTCAATTAGTAATGTCTCTGGGAACATTTAGGCATGCTTTGTGAAGGCATGTTTTGTTTTTCACAATGACTGAGCACTACTACTGGCATTTCATAGACAGGGACGAGGATTGCTGCATAAAGAAGAACTGTCTCACTCAAAATACCATTACATTGACTGGCTTGGTGGTTTTACATTCAAAATATCCATTGTTTCAGTGGTTACCCTTAGATTTTTGACAGGGTATGCTTATTTTAATAAAGTTTAAAGTTAATTAACACTTTTAAGCAACTCCCAAACAATACAAGGAATCTAGAAAGATTCTGATCATACCCTGTCTGTCCACCTTCCATATTATTGTTGTTAGTCGTATTTAGTTCTACTTGTTTTTAACTCCCTAAAACTCAGTTATCATCATTATTTTATTGTTTTTTACTGTACATATGTATTTATATTTATATGTCCACATCCTTACCAACTTTATTGTTTTCTGTCACTTTCATTTTAGCTATTCTAGTGAGTGCATGGTATCTCATTGCAGTTTTTATTTACATTCCCCATGATGATTAATGAAATTAAGCAACTTTATAAGAATATGGGACATTTGGAAATCCTTACTTTGAAGGATTTAATTTAAAAGTTTGTCCAGTTTTCTATAATATTATACTGCCTTTCTTTTTCTTACTAATTCATAGGAATTATTCAAATATTCCAGTTACAATTCCTTTATGAAATACGTATATATTGAATATATTCTCTCACCTTATGTAAGTTTCTCAACTTGGGATTCTCTTACCACAAAGTGTAAATCCAAACTCTATACTCACCAATTATGCAGCTTTTGGTTAGATTTCTCTCAGAAGAATGTTTTTCTATACTTACAGCAGAAAACAAACTGCTTGCTGTTTCCACTCAGATGGACAAAACTTTTCTAGCTCCTTCTCACCGACTATGCAGCTTTTTGAAAGTCCTGACATTAGCAGGAGTCTCATTTCTAATCTCTGTAGTGCAGTTGTAAGGGTACCTCCCTGCGTGCACTCAAATGTGTGCACCTATGTGTGCACTCAAACCCTGGTCCCCAGCCCCTACGGCCCAGATTCAGGCCTCTGGCTTTGAGTCCCCTTCCCTGGACGCAACGTTTTCTTTTCCTTTTTTTTTTTTTCCTGCCTGTCAACAGATATTTCTCTTTCTTTCTCTTAAGCTCAGCTATGTATTTCATTGTTGTTTCTGTTGTTATAGTTACCCAGCATGTCTCTGTATTTGTATCAGAAAAAGTGGCTTCAATGAGCTCAATCTGTCATGATGAAGGAACCTGTTTTTCATTCATTTTTGAAAACAATTTTAAACACTTTGCCATAACTATCTATATTTTTCTTTCCTAAAACTTTTTACCAATGCTTTTAAGAACACATCCGAGTTTCTAAAACAGTACTTCATTAGTGTTCGAATAAAAAGAAACATACTGACTGTTAAGCATTGCAGTCTCTGGAGTGGTAGTATAGAAACTCTTGTTACATGGTTAGGGAATACTGGGGAGTCAGGTTAGGGTAGGGAGAGGGTTTAGGGTAAAGTTATAGGACTATAAGCTCATAATCCTGATTTTAATTCTCCCTATTTCATCCTCTCAGCTAGATTGGTGCCCTGTGTATAACCCAATCTTTCCTTGTTACTTTTCTCTAATTCTCTGAGTTACTTTGGTGAGTAAATTTACTCCCTAAACTCCTCAGTTTTTAAAAATCTCTTCGTAGTCGTAAGCTTTGCCTTTCTGAGGATTGATCGCCAAACTGGTCCTGCTTTAATATTTTCTCATAATTCCCCCATGTAGTTTCACTTGTCTGTGTCTCTTCCTGCCTGTCCTGCCTCCACAGTTACTTCTCACAGATCAGTTTCTTCACAACCCCACCCCACTTTGTCACTGTACGAAGCTCCTAGATTCCCAACCTGAGTCACCGCACACCCCCTTCTAGTGTTACCAGCCCAGGCTCCTGCCCCCATCCTGTCTCTTCTCAGATAAAATCAGCATTGCACATTAGCAGAGATACAGTTCCATCCATTTGACTAGACTTAGCCAGCCTGCAGTTTTTTTAATTTATGGGAGTATGTTTTCAAAATGCATAATTTAAATTTTTTTTATTTTAGAAAATTTGAAAATATACAAAAGGAGACAGAATAATCTAATGAACCCCATGTAACTTCAACAGTTTTCAAATCCTGGTAGATTTTGTTTTATCTCTACTCTACCACACCCACTGGTTTATTTTGAAATAAATTCCAGATGCCATATATCTTCACCTATATTTCCATATGTGTCTCTTAAAAAGTGGATATCTTTATTTTGAAAACATAGCTATAATGGAATTATCACACGTAAAGAAAACCCCTGAATATTTCCTTAATATCCTCAAATATCCAGACTGTTTTTATGAATTGGGATCTGAAAAGGAATATATATGCCATTGGTTGTTATATCTCTTAAATCTCTCTCTTTTTAAGAAAACTTTGTATTATGGAAAATTTCAAACATATGCAAAGTAAGCAGAACAATATACATATGAAACACTCAGCTTCAACAATGATCCATCTAGTCTGTCATTCTTTATCAGCTATCACCTCTACCCATTTCCCAGTTTTTACTTCATTTATTTTTTACAGTCTTTTGAGATAAAATGTACATATATTTAAATACACAAATCTTAGCTGTACAATTTTGACAAATGGATATACCAATGTAACCCACAACCCTATAATCATATAGGACATTTACATTTCCCGAAATGGTTCCCTTGTGCCTCTCTTACCCTTTGATAGGCAACAACTACTTTGATTTTGTTTGTTTGTTTTACCTTAGATTAGTTCCTACTGCAGAACATTGTGCTTTTATGTCCAGCTTCTTCTCAGTATAATATGTGAGAGATGCATTCATGTTGTTGGGTTAGTTTGTTTCTTATAATTGCTATCACTACTACAATATGTTTATTCTTTCTCCTGTTGATGGACATTTGGTTAATGCAAGTTTTTGGTTATTGAGAATAAAGCTGTTATGAACATTCTTACATAAGTCTTTTTGTGCATATTTCATTACGTTTGGATAAATTTCTAGGAATGGAATTATTTGGTCAAGTGTAGGTTTATGTTTAACTTTATAAGAAATTACCAAACTTTTCCAAGATGGTTTAACTATTTTACATGCCTACCAGCAATGCATGAAATTTCAAGTTGCTATATATCCTTGCCAACATTTGGTATTGTTAGTGCTTTAGTCTCTTTTAAGGAGACTTTAGTCTCCAAGTCCTGTGTGTGTGTGTGTGTGTGTGTGTGTGTGTGTGTGTAGGAGGTTGTTGTTGGTTTGTGTTGAAGAATCCAGGTCATTTGTCCAGTACAATTTGTGGTCTGGATTTTGCTGATTGCGTCCACATATGTTTCACATATTCCTCTGACCCTGAATTTTCTGTAAATTGGTACTTAGCTCTGGAAGCATAATCAGATTCAAGTTCAGTTTTGTCAGGACTGTTTCAAAGGTGGTGTTGCGCACTTCCATTAGAAGATTTATAGTGATTTGTGTTCTTTTATTTGTCACTATAGCTTTGGGATAGATTTCTAGAAATGTGACCATTGGATTAAAGGGTAAATGCATCTATAATTTCACTAGATTTAATTTATAGGATTTTCAGGGGCTTATTATAAATACAATATGCTGTGTAGTGAGGTATTAGCCATTTGCAGTAATTTTACCACATAGAAATGCATACACAAGCACAGTCGAATCTTATTATTCATAGCAGTTGTGTTCTGTAAAGTCACTGTGAACACTGAATTACAAATACTGAACTATTGCTCCTAGAAGAAATGCAGAGTTAAGTTCCTGCGAGCAAATGGTCATGACATTGTAGTTAACTGACTAATATATAACTTTGTTTCATGTGTACTTCTGTTTAAAGACATGTTATTTAACAAATATTATTGATTCGTTAACATTGAATTCACAGTCAACAACACTCTAACTTATGCCTGGAGGACGCTTATCCAACACACTTATTATCTCTGTAAGGCGACATCATAGCCTTCTTGCACTTAGGAACAGTAGACATCACTTCAGCACTACATTTTAAACAATAAAATCACCAACAAAAAGCACAAAAATGTGAACAACATGGCACTAAATGGATGACAAAAATAACACATTTACAGTATTAGAGCTGAAACAATGGGCAGAGCTTTGCCTTGTTCAACTTCAGCTAGGAATGTGAGTGTCAGGTGACTCAAATTTCTGCTGTTCTATGCATGTCCATGAATGACCCAAAAGGCACTATAAGTATTGATTTTGAATTTACAAACAAGTTTTAGTGAGTAGGCAAATTCACAAATACATACTCCATGGATAATGAGGATTATATATATATATATTTAACAGGGTTCTCATCTCTCCCCAATCCACAGAAATTGGGCAGCTAAAAAGAAGAATAAACTTCCTACTTTCAGCAAACTTGATGAGACTATATTTCCATGAGACTTGGGTTTGATGTGGTTTCTTGCCCCCAGACACATACAGATTTAAGGGTAAACATGATCATTGTGATAGAAGAAGATGTAAGTAAATTTAGTATTGGATATGCTAACCTTTTTACTAAGAAAGAACTCTGCCTAGGTGACGAAGACAGTATGACATGTAGAGATGGAAATGAGATGAGGTCTAGAAACATACATATAAAAGTGTCTAAGGAAACTAGCTAACAATCTGACTTGAAAGAAAGACTGAGGGTTATGTACTTAATAAAGACAAAGAATCCAGTTCTAAGATATTTCAGTGAATGGGAAATGAGAGACATACTACCTAATGAGGATGTCTGGTGACTAGAAGAATCAATTTACTTGGGAGCTGAGAAGTAGAGATGGGGTGCAAACAGAAAAGACTTTGCCTCAACAGTGAAAAGAAAAATAGTCCTGACTTTGACGTAAGGGTGTATGTATGAGAAGCCATAGTAAGAATAGACCAATTGACTCCAGAATATGGGTAAAGGAAATTGTCTCAACCTGGGTGTCAAGCTTAGAGAACAATTTGTTGAAAGTTTGATTAATTAATTTAGCAATATCAAATTAATATAAGAAATAAAACTGAATGCCTGTGATTTACATGTTGACATAGGTTTGATACCTGCCAAGACCTCTATAAATTGCAGTCATACATTTTGCCCTAGTATTAAGCAAATGATGGAGTGAAGAACATGACCAGGATACTACAGGAGATACATGAGATAAAGACCATATTCTCCAGATATTCGCATAACAATTATCTTCCTTAACTCTAACCCCTAGTACTATTCTCTTGGGAGGCGACAATAGAAAATATACCATCAGACTTTTACTTCAGACTAACCCTTAAAATTTCTTGCTAGTTCAGATTTCCAGCCTAAGATACTTCTTAGAGTCAAGTCATAGATATTCCAGTGCTATCTTGGGATCTTTGACCACAACAATTATATCCCTATGCTCAGAGACTCCGGCCTCCTTCCCAATCTCAAACAGGATTTCTTTAAACTCATAATTCCCTCTCCTAAGATGCTCTCATAATAACATATCTGAAACCATGGGTGGCTAGCCCGAGTCCTCCTTTGTTTATTGGATATCTTGCTTGCACTCACTGGTTTCTCTCTGGATTTAAAAATCTCAAAAACTACTATCTAGGAAGTTAAAAAAAAAAAATCCCTTGATATAGAGGTAAAAAAGGTGCTGAAAAAGCCCACTAGTATTATATATTTTTAAAGAAAGCAACTCAACGAATAAAATTATCATTAGTATGATAGATGGCTACATTTTATTTTCTGACAGACCAGGCTTAACACTATTTAGGAAAATTGTGAGAAGCAATTCTTATCTTCCAGAAGACTAGTATTCAAGAAAGCACTGTCACTCAGAAGTAGTTTTACTGATAGATAAGAATTAAAAGGAATTCAGTAAAAACATTGTCCTATGTATTTAAAGTAGTAGGATTGAAATAAGAAATAAGTCCTTTCATAATTGCAGGCTCAGTTTGAACTTTTGTTTACTTAATTCCAAAATTTCATTATTCAATTAGGACCATGTAATACTACTTATGAGATTATTTTGCTATCCAAAGCAATTTGTTGCTATTTACTCCTCAACCATAGCTGTCTACCCTCATCTTTTACTCTCCAATTCCAAATTCTGACAGAAAATGCAGGTGAGGGGTAGACTGAGCTAGGGGTCGCAGATAATTACATGATACATAATAATATAATCAGAACAGGTCAAATTACTTTGAGGATAGGTCCCCATGTAAAGTTTTGAGAGGTAACAAAGGGCCTGATTAGCGATCATGTATAAAGTTAGGGTTAGAGTCAGATCTAAGATTTGGGCATGGTCTTTAGCTGGCAGTCATTGTTGCCTCTCACCTCCCCCCTTGGAAAAATGTCTTCTATGTTGCAATTGTTGAGCAAATGCCAAATACATTCTGGAATGTTCTGATCCTGCCAAGAATACCCACCTCCCCCAAGCTCTTATCCACTCTGTGAGAAAGCTTTCAAATTTCCAGCCTCTAGCAGGCCACACCTAAATCCTGGCCAACCAAATCTAACAAGTGTGTGGTTCAAGTGGTACTTCAGATTGCTTGGGTAACCAAAAATGTCCAGGGAACAGAAGAGAAGTAGAACATTAGTGATAACGTGTGCCTCTTTAGAGCTTATGTGTGTCTCTTAACACAAGCAGAGAGGAGAAATTATCATTAGAATTCTACTGATGTTAGAACCAATAGTCATATTATGTCTTGATTGATAAGCATAAAAAGAAGCACAGTAAAAACCTTGTTCTATAGATATAGAGTAGTGAGATTGATACGAAGGAAGAAAATAAGCTCTTTCATAACTTGAGGTTCAGTAAAAACTTGTTTATTCAATTTCTGGATATAATTGAACCATGAGTATATACCATTTATGACATTATTTTGCTGAAACAATTTGTTGTTATTATTCACTCCTCAACAATAGCTTTCTACCCTTATTTTTATTCTCCATTTCTAAATTCCAATGGACTGTTCAACTAGAGGATTAGACTGAGCCAGGAGTTGAAGGCAAATAGGTGAATACTTAAATACAAAGAAATGGAATACATAATGTAAATATTTGACATTTCTATTCGATTATGAAATGAGTTAGGTGTTAAGATTTAGAAATACAACTGCTGTGAATTTGTATTGATGACATGCTGAATTGTGCCCTTGGCTATTGACATGGTCAGTCACTCGTGAATAAAAGGTAAACATTTCTGCGTGAGAACACAGATAAACTGGTTGGCTTAGAAGAAACTTCAAATCTATAATTATAAATATAACAGAGAAAATGGAGTCAAATAACAGTAAGAAAAAAGGAAAGAAAAAAAATAGGTTATTTCCCAGTCCTATGTAGTAGAAATACCAATAATCTTGAGATCATTTACCCAGCAATCAAAATAGGACCCAAAAGTAAACTTCCGACTTGCTAAAAGAAAAAAGAAAAAAGGAAAGAAAAAAATGGTTTAAAAAAAGCTATATACTAAAGCTTAAAACTTTAGTAGAAAATTTTCTAACATTTAAACTCAGTTAAATAAACTTGATTATTATATTCCTCTAGCCACAGACTAGAAGCAATAAATTGTTCTTTTTATAATGACTCTCCAGTCATTACAGACCCCAAAATTTATTGTTTACTATGTGTGAGGGATAGTTACATAAATAATTAATTTAATCCTAAGAGGTACGTATAATGATTCCCCCTGATTTCACAGACAAGGAAACTGAGGTGTAGAGGGGTTGATAAATTTGCCTAAGATCACAGAGGAGAAACTGGTAGGCTCAGTTTTCAAACACGAGTGTTTTACCAGAGACCATACTTTCAGGTATTAATAGCAGACATCAGGTGAACACAGGTCAGAGAGGTTCCTGCTGCTACAGTCTACAAAGGACAAAGACCTATGAGAGAGTGAGCTGGCAGGAGCAAGGGACTAATGGTGACAAATAGAACAAGGAAGGAGCTGAAGGTTGGGAAGGGGTCTAGACCCTTTACAGTTATTTAATTCACTCTTTACAGCCATTCAAGTTAGCACTTTTCAGGTGAAGAAATTGAGGCTGTAAAGAGTTAAATAAATTTACCACAGCCTGTGAGGGCCATGTTGAATGCATAAAATGGCTGAATGTAAAAATGATTTAACAATGAATGTATAAAATTATGACTCTAATCAAGAACCAGTTACATTATGTTGATTTTTCTGTTTGGGAAAACAGAGGAATGTATAGCATATTTTTAAAAGTCTAAGAATATAGATATGGTTAAAATAAAACTATAATAATTTTTGGATTTAAAGGGATGTACTTCAAGTATCTAGAAAACTTTCCTTTGTGGAATATCTCTTTACATTTTTAAATTAAAAAAAAATTTAAATTACATTTGACATACAATATTATGTTAGTTTCAGGTGTACAACATAGAGATTTGACATTTATAGGAATCTCTTCTAATGATACCAGATACATAAAGATTACTATATTGGGAAATAGTATAAACAGACATATTAAATAAAGGTTAACTCTATTTTGTGTCAAAGGACCCAACAAAAATAGTTCCAATACTTTAATATCAACTTGGATTATGTGTTAATCCTGAATCATACAGCATCTAAAAAGTGTTTCTACAAGTTGCAAATTATAATTTATCAGGGATTCAAGTTATTAGAACAGTAAAACAATTGAATTTCCCTTCATACGATACTTTTATGAGAAAAAAAGGACAGCAGATGTTCTTTGAAGACCTCTGAACTTAAAATTCATTTATTCAGTACCAAGTAAATAAAGAGTTTACTTTAAAGAACAACGTATATGGTATGTCTTAAATGTAATGTTTAACTGTATTTCCTATACTTCCCTCATCTGCAGTGCTTCTTTGATGATTGGTCTCATAATGGTAATTATGATCTCTAATGAGACCTCTGAGCTATAAAAAGACAAAAAAGCTAAAAACTATTAATACATTCAATGTATTTTTTATCTTTTAAAAAATTAGTCAACTATTGCTGATAACTCAACTATTGCTGGTAACTTTCAGATAACTCAAATATTATTCAGAAAACTTTCATTTTCCAGTCTATTCATGAGAACCTTTGAAAAAAAATTGTAGAATGTATTCTGAGAAATATTAGAAAATTGTGTTTTTGTCTATTGCACATTACGTTTGTTGACTTGCATGTTCTTTTAAAGCCCCATGTCTTGCTTAGATGTTTGACATATTTTTAATGGAAAATTTTCGTAATTTAATAATTTAAAAGTGACTACTAAGAAATTTTCAATTGGTTAATGATCATAGACAAACATTCAAACAAACAAAAAAATACCAAAGCTAATAAATAGCTTTACCACTTTGCTTTTGTTTCAAGAAAATTTTTGTGGGAGATAATTACTTAATTTAGACCTGCATATTTGTGCATTCAAAAGTGGCGCTTTATGTCAATGACAAAAACATAATCACACATAAAGATTAGTTTTGTTCAAGTCCTTTTGTTAATTGTGGGGAATTTTTTAAAAATCAAAAAAAAGTTGTAGTTTGAAGTACAAGAGAAAGGGAATCATTTTCTTTCTGGGTATTTACATTGTGGAGGGAGGATATGTAGCTACAAGTACTTTTTCCAGGTTTTCCAAGACAGTTTCAATTTTAATATTCCATTTTGAAACCTTGTTAAATCATTCACTTTGATTTTTGTTTCAAAATGTTTGGAGACCATAGAGAAAAATGGCCTAATATTTTTAGGGAAATCTTACTTTTACTTTGATTCCAAATGATATTTAGGAATATCAGAGAGTTTTTAAAGGTGGGTTCCAGCCTCATTGAAAACTTAGCATTTAATTAATAAAGAGTAACCGATTTTGGATGGATCTTCTGATAGGCTTCAGAAATTTTATGAGACATGATATGAGTTTATAGCAACATAGAGGGATCTTTCTATGAAGCTTTATTATGTCAGCGAGACTCTGAAAGTTTTTTTTTCCAGTTTAAGACTTCATATAGCACATACATACTGATTAATCTGTAAATTAGAAAGAATCTGTTGTATTATTAGGACAGCATTTCAATCATGTAAGAGAATATATTTCTCCTTTTAAAAACATTGAGTATAATTATATTTTCTAAGAAATCATTTAAATATTGGGTTAGTATGACAGACCTTGTCAAAGCAACAATTGAGTTGCTTTGGAATAGTACTTGGCACACCTAGATTAAGTCTCGGATAGTAGACTCATTAAAAGAACATAATATCCTATTTTTTTCCCTTTTAAAGGAAAGGAAACATTTTAGCAGTAGATGTAAAGACAGGACATACCTATTTCTTACTTATTACAGAAAATGTTGAAAGGAAACCTTGTTTCCACCTGCTTCACATCTCAGAAAAGACCAATCTTTTAATTGCCTTTCCTTTTCGTCCTTACAACTTTTAATTGGTTCACATGTTCCAGGCCTCAGGGGACAATGTCATCTTTCATTTTAATGTTGCATATCCTCAATGAGATGCACATACAATGGGTGTGATATTGGTGGCTCCTAAGACATGCTTGTTTTTGTGTCATATTTGTGTTACATATTCTTTGGGATGGTTATGACATACTTCTTACCTAGTAAATAAAGCTTTTTAAGTTTACTTCTTTTTTTGAGATTAATACATATAGTCGCACAGAAAGTTATATATTAGTGTCATTATTACCAACTCATATTGTAACTCTGAAGATACTTTTTAACGACAAGATCATACACATGTACCAAACAGGAGAGCTCATTAAGACCATCCACTTAGTCATATAGATTGGACCTAAAAGCTGGCACAGAAAGCCCAAAACTCAGTTCATGTCAGGGAACTGGAAATGAGAGAGAATTTTTGTTTATATTTGATTTCCTGTGTCTTCATATAGTTAAGAAATGATGTAAATTCACATAATTGTGGCCAATAACGAAATCTTTCACAAGTGTTAGTGAGTGTATGTGCATGTTCATAAATAGATATATCAAAGATTCCTATATTTGTAACTCATAAACTTTTATTTCTAGACAGAAACAAATACAGTGAAATGTTTGAGCATTATTTCTGATGTGTGTGATAATCATTTGCAGAAACCATTTAGACAGACTGAAAATATATGAATTAAATGTGATGCTTCTAAAGAAAACCTGTCTTTTTTTTTCTCTCTGGAGAAAATAATTTGTTTTTTTACTTATTTTTTTTCCATATGACTCAAGGGAAGCCATGACTTGAATATATTTTTCTTTCAGGTTTTTAAAATAACATACTATAAAAATAACATAAAGTAAATTTAAATTTTATTAAATAGAAAAATAAGAATGCAGCATTAAACAATACTCCTCCTTGAAATTTTAGTGAGCTCCAAAATTCATAAATGTTTATGCCCTTTCTTAAATAAAACATCATCCAATATGCAACTGAAAAATAAGAACTTACATATCACAATATACTCACTGTGTCTATTCATTCTATATGACGCACTACTTACGTGATTCACAAATTTAATCTGTAAGTGACTTGTGTGGCCACTATTAGCTGCTTAAAACAGTGACAACAAACTAGATGTTGAATTTTAAACTTATAGAGAGCATTAGTGGTTTACTAAGTTTTCTCAATTTAAATTCGTCATCTGGGCAGAGTAAGACATTTGGCCATCCTTTATTGTCAAAATTCATTCTTCTGTTATATCATTCTACCTCCCTCAAAGTTCACCATGAGACTCAGCAGCAGCTCTCAAGGCCCCTATTTCACCATCATTCTTTCTCACTCAACTCACACTTCTGCTTCTCTTTGCTGTACCTTTGCTAGCTCCAGAGCGCCTCTCTGCTGGCTCTCTCCTAAAAATGCCCCCCGACCCCATACCCCCCTTTAGCTGTTACCCTATCTCCTCTTCCCATTCAAGCTTCTTGAGAGAGCGTTACATTCAGTTACTCCATCTTCTCATCTCTCATTCATTCACTTCTTTATTTTCTTTTTCTTTTCCTTTTAGTAAAATGTACGTAAAATAAAATTTGCCATTTAAACCCTTTTCAAGTAGACAGCTCTGTGGCAATAAGTACACTGACGTTGTTATGCAACCATTACCTTTATCCAGCTCCAGAATTTTCTTTTCATCTTCCCAAACTGAAACTCTATACCCACTAAATGATAACTCCCCATTTCCTCCTACTCCACCACGAGCCCCCAGCAACCACCATTGTACTTTCTGTCTCTATGAATTTTACAACTCTAGGTTCCTCATATAAGTGGCATCATACAGCACTTGTCCTTTGGTGACTGACATTTCACTTAGTATAATGTCTTCTTGAACATGTCTTCAGCCATGTTTTCTTTATTCTCTTTGTTCTGATCCTGTCTTCTCCGTGTCATTGAAACATTCCTTGCCAAAGTTACCAGTGAGCCCCTACTTACTCAATCCTCTGGAAAATTGTCTTTATATTTTAGTGGCATTCAACTGCACTTGGAATTTCTTAATATACTCCCCTTTTTTCACTTCCAAGATACCCCTCTCCCTGATTTTCCTGCTACATTTCTAGCACTTCTTGTTGGGCTCCTGTTTTTCTTCTGTGTCTATGTACATTTTAAAGCATGCTGCTTGGTTGAGCTCGTCCATTCCCATGGCTTCTACTATCATCCACGTGTTGACTCTGACTCTTTATCTCAAATCTAGATTTCTCTCCTGAGCTCCAGAGGAGGGCAAATATCTGCACATGAAGATCTCCACATGAATGTGCCACAGGCATTATGTTCAAAATTGAATTTACCATATTTCCCTTCAGATTTATGCATGGAATACATACAAATACAAATGGATGGAACCATCTCTGTGTCACTCTTTACTGTTTAATTTTCCCTACCCATAACATTTAATTGATTTCTTAAGTTTTCTCAGTTTTGTCCACTTAACAGCCAGGGAATACTGTGTCCTCTTCTATCTGTTCTTGCTGCTGCTGCTACTTGTCAATTCAAGTACGTGTTTCCCCAAAAATAAGTCCTAGCCAGACAATCAGCTCTAATGCATCTCTTGGAGCAAAAATCAATATAAGACCCAGTCTTATTTTACTATAATATAAGACTGGGTATAATATAATATAATATAATAATACCGGGTCTCATATTAATTTTTGCTCCAAAAGACACATTGTCCAACTAGGTCTTATTTTTTGGGGAAACAGTATTATTCTTCTCACAGGGATCACTGTCACAGCGTCTTTATGATTTTGCTTCTCTCCCTTCCATCTCATCCCCATCTAATATATTCTCCACCTGTTGCCAGAATGATCTTTCTACAGAGCAAATCTGATCTTATCACTCTCTGAATAAAATTTTTGAATGCCTTCCCATTGCCTTCAGGAAGAAGTTCAAACTCCTTAGCATAGAGTGCTTGTTCTGCAGGAACTGGCCTCTACACCTAAACCTCAGCACGTGCTGCTTTCCCTTATGCTTTATTTGTTCTTACAGGCATGATAAACTGCCCAGAATGCACTCTCGTCAGACGGCCACGTCTTTGTATGTGCCAATCTCCTTGATAACTCCTCTTTGTCCTTTAAGACTCAGCTCCAGGGCCACTTCTCCAGGAAACCTTTCCTGAAGGGAGATACAGTGGATGCAACGGTGTGCTGCTTGGTTCCTCTACCTCCTCAGAACTGAAATACACATTCCCCTAACTGCTGAGAGTGTTGCTAAGTGATAGATCTCAGCTAAATTTCATTTTGGAGATGGCCCTTGTTTGAAGAGAACCACTGCTAAGGTCATGCTTTCCTTCTTTGGGGCAGCCCATCTGCAATGAGTAATTGATACAGAAATATAAAGGCCTGGGCCCATTGCCCCAGTTGGGACAACTCTGCAGGCCATCTTAGCTCCATAATTCTCCCCTGGAAAGTTTGAGGGCTTTGTTGCAGCTGCATCACAGCCCAATTTCTCCTGCTTAATTCAGCCTCTTTCACTTCCCGCTGCAGGTGTTGATCCTGAAAGGCTAGCCCTTCGTCTGTTTCACTGGGAACCGAAGAGCAACATTGGGTTGGGAACTCAATACCACTTGCTTATTCCTATAACTCTTATCCCTAAATCCTAATTGTCTGTTTACTTGTGAGTCTATGCCTCAATATAGTGAGAAACATGAGAAAAGGGATTTTCAATCTTGTCTTTTTATCTTCACTTCCTTTTTATTCTCACTCATTAAGTCTTTTTGAATAAATGAATGTGTAAATGATTGCATAAGGATCACCATCTTCAAAAGCATTGGGGGGTTTTCCAAAATCAATTCAATCCTTCTTGAGCCTTATTTCTTTCAGGAATAGCCCTAGAAAATCTGAATTGTCTCTCCCAAGATGTATTTTAAGTTTGCTGCTGCTCATGCTTCATGACATTGTGAGAAGCTATGGATTTGGAGGTCTGGAAGCCTGGGTTGAATTCTCACAGTCATTATAGTTGTGTGACTTTGGACAAATCATATAACCTCTTCATGTTTTGGTTTTATCAGCTGGAAAATAGTAATTTCTAGCCCGTAGGTGCTCTTTGGTGATAAATAAATGAGATAATGTCTGTGGGAAGTGATAGCACATAGTAGATACTCACTAAATTTTAGCTTCTCCTCTTTTTCTTTTTAGATTGAATTTACTCTTCTTATAACAATTTGCAAAGAAATAAATTATAGTGGTTTGGTGATCTGAGATGATCTCATTAGCTCTCATTAACTCTCCCTCCCCCTCAAATGGCAAAAATCCATCATTCTCTACGTCTGTTCTTATTTTAGAAGAGAAAAAGGGGATGCCAAAAGCATCTACTCAACAGTGCAAGTCCCTGCTTGCTAAAACTTGTTATTTATTGTGAGGCATCAGATTTGCTAGTGGCAAGAGGCGTGGCTAGGTGTGTCAAAGGTGAGTAATCAAAGATGAGTAAATGACATGAATGTAACACTACCTGATGGGTTTCAGTGAAGCATAGGAGGGGTGAAAATGATTAACAGAAGGCACCCAGTAAAGGTTAAAAGTATGGTAGTAAGGTATCCCTAATTTAGGTACCTGACTCACCCATATTTCCAGTTTTCTTCTTTCTAGTACTTGGAAAATCACATTTCTCAGCTTCTTTGCAGTTGAGTAGACCAAATGATAAGCTCTGGCCAATAACTGGGCGTAGAAGTAATAAATCACATGTAGGAGAAGTATTTAAGAGGAGGTGATCAGTCCTCAGCTAGAATAAGTCTGGAATATTGTAGGACATATGCCCTGGACAGTTTCCAGATCTAGAGCAGATTCTGCAAAGAGTAAAACAAGCTTTTGTTGTGTTGCACAGCTCAGATATTCATGTTACTTATTACCACCACGAAACTTTGCCATTTCTGACTAATGTATTGAGGTGTAGAAGAACTCAAGATAAACCTGAATAAACAAAATATCCCAGGAAAAATAGGAACCATAGCCAGCCATCTAAGAAAATAGAGCTGGAATGTTGTTCAGGATCCTTGTTTGATCTCTCCTCTACTGTCCCACCACTAAAGTAACATAGCTTCTCCCTTTTAATCTGCTTTTTTCTGTGTCTGTCGACTTCTGCTCCACTTTCAATTGCCAGATGTCTTTCTCTGCATCACTGTATCTCTGCGTCATTTATCTTTCAAAGAGATAGAACTCAAGTTGTTCCAATTTGGACAACTATCAGAAAGTGCTCTTGAACCAGACTAATTCATAGGCTGCTGGGTAGTCTACAAATTGGCATTCCTTGAGTCAAATGCTCAACCCTGGTCCAATTGGCAACAACCATGGGGTTAGGCCATGAGATACAAACCATGGCCACCCCTACCTAAGGAAAAGCTTAGGGCCTCTCCTCATTGTCAGGAACTGTGGGTTGGTGTGCTATTAGATAGGTGCTGTAGATATGGTAGGCACCATGTTGGCCTGTCCACTAAATTGGGATACAGACCCTTAAGGTCAGGCTATTGCTCCGTTGTTGTACCCACTGGGCTTAGAACTAACTGGTTGCAAAAATGCCTTGGGCTTGACCTGGAAATAGGCTTGTGACTTCTAGGTTGGAACAAATTTTTGTTGAGTTAGTCTTCCTAGAAAACAGGAAAAGTGGATCTAATAATCCTGGGTCTAATGCAGGAGATTTCAGCCTCCTCGATACTTGTTGATCAAAAACTAGGTATCTGATTTTGACAATTTTTTATTGTTGTTGATAATAGGCAAAACAGGCAACAGTTGTTTTAGGGCAGTGTAATAATCAGTGATTTTGATATGGTTTTGATGTTAAAATATAAATTAGGGATGATTTCACTTCACCTTGGGAATTCGGTTAACTTATTCATAAATATTAAATAAGAGTTTCCCTTTGCTCTTAATGTCACCATCTTACCTGCCATACTCTCTTACAAATATTCTTTTTTAAATGTATGGTAGTCCATGCTTGAAATGAATGTGTATATTTACCTTCATCTTGAAATGTTTATTCCATTTTGAACTCCGTTCCTTAACCCAGTCCTTATTGTCTAACCTTCCCATGAGGCACCTTTTTATCTTTTCCAAAGTAACCCAACCCACTGCCCTCTGAAATGGCTTCAATTCCCTAACAGCCTTCTATTCTACTCCCAATCAAAACCCCCATTGCCTCTGAGGTTAAAAAGGAAATCAGGCAATTAAAGTACTATAAACTAAGCTAACACTTTCTGGTAGTTAAGTGACAAAATAAAAATGCAGAAAAAGATTTTGATCAGCAATATTTTTCTACTGTTCTTTATATTATGGCAGTTAGGTTTTTTCAACTTCCTTTTGGTACTACAAACAAAACAGAGTTCTCCAACACTAGCTCTTTGTAAGAGGTAATTATACATTACAGAGAGGGTAGACTTAATAGTTTTTGAAAAATCATTACCACATTTCCAGTAATTTAAGAGGCTATCATTTATATAACACTTCCACATTTCAGGGATGTTAAGCTGTGATAAGGCGTACCAGAAATTCTACCGAAATATGTTATATGGTAGACATTGGGTTGTTGCACTGCGGGGACATGGCAATGAGGAAGTGGAGTGAGCACTGAACTTTCAGTGAGATCAGGTTTGGCTTTCAACCCTGCCCCTTTTAGCAGTGTGACCCTGGGCAAAGCATTTAACTTCTTTGAGCCTAAGCATCCCCATCTGAAAAAAGGGGGCTAATTATAGCTACAGGGTTGTTAGATGTTTTACGTAAGACATTGTACATGAAAGATCCTGACACATAGCGGGTTCTCAGTGGATGTTAGCTGAATTTGAGTCTGCCTTTTAAGCATCCTGTAGACTTGAGGAAAGATGCTCTTGTCCTATTAAGTGTATTGATAGAGGATTGGAAAGAACTCTCCAGTTGGGAGAGAAAAGGCTTCATTCAGTCTTGGAGGCCCAACGTCCTTTACACTATTGTTGACTTGGTAATAATTTGCTTGTTGTTCCTTCCTTCTTTCATTCCTTCACTCAATCATTATTTTTTGAATCTCTACTTTTTGTCAGGCAATAGGGATAAAAAGGAGAATAAGACATGGTGGTTTCCATGGATCACAGAACCTAGTAGGGAAAGAAAGTTATATGAGCAAATAAGTGAGAAGGATTAAATGTCTATTTTTAAAAATTTGTAACACTTTCCATTGAAGAAACAATTGGAAAAAAACAAGGTAGATTCCCAATATCTTCAATGATGTATATAACATCGTAGAAGCATGGGTGACCTAAACTAAACTCTATCACAAAGAAAATCGCCTTCTTCAGCTTTTCCCTCTTGTTCGAGTTAATTTTGACTTTGGCATCAGAACGCACATTCTGCTTTTCTCTTTCTCTCACACTCTGCATCTGTTAACTTCTCTTTCAAGCAAGTATGGAAAGTAAATGTCAAGAGGGAGAGGCAGAGGTTAGCACCAGGGAGGTGGTAACCAGAGTCATGCTGAGGCTACAGACAGGAACATAACCCAGGAGGACAGAAGCTCGGAGGGCTGAAAACTAGTAAGGAAAAGAAGTGTGAGAGGGGATAGACAAAAGACATATAGGACAAAGGCTGCAGGTGTTAGGACTCCACAGCCCACTTACATGTGGAGATGGCTGCTGAGGGGTTGGGCTTGTTGGGTTAAAAGTAGTTTTCCAGGCCCAGCCCCAGAAGCTCCAGGGGACTAACATTGCCCCTTCTTATTCAGTGATAGTATATAATAAACAATTATAATGATAATTAAAACAAAATTAGTAACTATATTAATTATTTATAATAAAAAATATTGAAGATTTGCCATCTGACAACATTCTGAGGCTGTGCTAATCTCTTAAGAGGCAAAACTTACCAAAATCTAATGAAATGAATCCAGAAGAGAGTTAGTCTTTTAAAATAACTGCATTTTAAATATTTTACTGAGTGGAGCCTGCCCTTTCAACCCCATCTTGGGACAGGAAGAGGACAACTGGTTGTATAAACAAGTTTGGTGTCCTCTTGTCCCTGTATAGCCTAACCCCTTAACTAGGGACTATGATATCATGGGGCTTAGAGGAAGGACATGGTCTTATGGAGGCAAAGGATGGTTTGAGACAAGATTATCACATCTTCTATCACCATCCTCTCATAAAACCTGTTCTTCTGGTATAGTCTTGCCAAAAGTGTACTGACCAATACTTAAAATGCAAGTCAGAAGCAGTGCATGGGCAGTCATGTGGGATGATGGCGGGATGAGATAATTTGTCCTTAAATCAGGCATAATATTCTCTCACCTCCTTGGACATCAGGACATTTGAAGAGCACTTTCTGTACCCTGGACAAGATATTTTTAGAGTCTTAGCTGCCTCGTAGTGGAAAATAAAACCCAACAAGATTTGTAACTTATTTCTATGTCTCCTTAGCAGCTATATATATTATACATAGTAAATATCTAGGGTAAACCAAGTGGTCACATGGGAAAATGATATTTCACACCTCTATTTTGGAATTATGTGCAAAGTTTGCCACATCTATCATGTTAAATATCACATAGCTAAATTGATCAACATCCCAGATGAACATGCTGATCTATAATTAATTATTAGTCATTGTTCTGTTGCATAAAAATATTTGATTTCTCAACTCACGAAGTCTGAATAAAGGTTGCTGCCTTAGAAGTGTATATTTATCACTGACTTATACAAGGTTGTAAAAAATTGATTAGCAAAGGCTGAAACAAGTGAATAATTTGAGAAATTATTAGGTCCTCTGTTAAAAACCTTTAATGAAATTTTTGATTCAGTTGCTGATAGAAGAGTAAAACCAAAAGGGAATTTGCTCCCTCAGTGAGCAATAGAACTCTGCAGTCCTCTGGCATATATTAGCCATACTTAAAATTCCCCCTTTGTGAGAAAAAGGAAGTATTTACAGAGCAAGTAGAGCTGGGAATGCTGCTATCCCAGCCCCTTTACCTTTTATTCCTTCTCACTCTCTCCCTCTCTCCCCTTTCTTACCATCTAATTATCATTTCCTCCTGGCTTCCTTCTCACTCCTCCTAGCCTTTTTATGTTTTGTTTCCTCCCTCCTCATTTATAATCCTTTAAGTCTTTCCTCTTTTCTTTCTTCCCTATCTCCTTCCTTGTCTCTCTCTTCAAGGCAGTGCCACATGGTAGTCGTTAAGAGCATGGGCTCTAGAAGCAGATTAATGCTTCCAATTCCTGCTTCACCATGCACTGAGTGACCTTGGCTGAGCTACTTAATCTCCCTACTACCTGTATCAGTCAAGGTTCAGGGAGGGAAGAAGAACTGCTATTGTGGGAGTCATTGAGGAAGTGAAAGTCTGAAGGGGGAATTGGAAGATCAGAGGGGTCATCCATTAGTCCATCTGAGAAGGCAGGCATGTCCAACTGCAGAAATGGGACCATGAGTCGGCTGCCGGTGGAGAAATTGGTGGGGAGCTCTTGCCTCAGAAGGTTCACATTCAATCATCTAATTATCAGCAGGGCCGAAGTTTCCAAGAGACAGCAGGATGTGGAGTGGAGGACAGTGGACCGCTGGAACCTAGTGGCACCTCTGTCTGCCCATTACTGCCTCTAACCATGATGACCTTCAGAAAGTAATGGCTGCTGCTTGCTTTACTTTTGCCTTCCAAATCTCATGCAAATTCTACTTTTGGCCAAATCAAACCCAGAACCATACAAGGAAGAGGATTCTGAGCAACCTAGGTCTAACTTAACCAGATTTTCACAGTACAAACCTCCACGTGAGTCATTTTCAAAATGCAATTATTAAGAGTTTGTAACTCCCGGGCATGCTGTGAAAAGTAAATGAGACTTAATACATTTAAAGAAAGAACTTATCACAGAGTCTGACACATGTAAGCACCTGAGAAATATTAATTGTCATTTCCCCTTTGTTTTTAATCCATTTCCTCATATGTTACACTCTTCTACCTAAGCATTATTACTAAGTTTCTCAATGTCATTATCATTGTATCATCAATGTTTGGATAAGTAGTAAATGATGTGGGAAGTGTCACAATGAGATATTTATTGAGTACTTACTAGGTGACATACACTGTACCTTTAAATGCATCAACACATGATGCTTATAACAACTCTACGAGCCAGATACCATCATCATTCACATTAAAAGTCAAGGAAATTGAAGTAGAGAGATTATTTACTTGCTCCAAGTTGCATAGGATTTAAACATAGTACCAGTTACAGTCGAGTCATGAAAGTCCAACCATTTTAAATACTGTTCCCATTAAGAGTGGGATGACCGCCTGTAAGAAGCTCATCTTCAGAAATACAGTGCCTTGAAAACTCACAAAATATCTCAGAATTCCTTTTCTGTTGTTATAGTTTTACACAAAATTGGGACACATTATAAATCTGCCCTCCTTGGTTTAGACTATAACATCAGTAGTCAGCAAGAATTTGGTATGTTAGGCAAAGTAACTTTGATCAAGCCAACAGAAAGTTGAGGTATTTGGGGAGGGAGATGGAAAAAGTTGAAGAAAGGTTAAAGTTAGTTCATAATTAGATATAATTTTACAATCTAAGACTTGCTCCAAATGGACTCCCTGGCCCCTTTTAAAGTATGACCTTATGACTTTTACTGAAACACAAAATTCCTTAAATTATTCCAGCAAGTAACTCACTCACTCCTGACCTCCAGCTCAAACTGTCTGGTAAGGCAGAAACTCCAAATTTGCAACTCCACAGATGGTCATCAATGGGCTTGTGCTACCTTTTAACTACTTTAAAATTTTTTTTAATGTTTTAAGGTGGGGCTTATCACAGTTTTCACTCATCTCTCCTTATTACCTATAACCTAGCCTACTTGGTTAAACCTAGAAGGCATTTGAGTTTCTAACTCCTGCAAAGCTAGGATCTTTAGGAATACAGACTTCGAAAGGGTTGGCAAATCCTCGATTTCCACATGAAAACCAGCAGAGATGAGGGTTATGAACCTTCTCAATTCTAGTTTATACTCATCCAGCCCCTCACCTCCCAACCCATTTGTCATGCAGGGTGTCAGGCGGAGTCTCTGGTGCCGCTCCCCACATAAGAACGCAGGATATGGTGAGGTCAAAAAGGAACACCTATGGAGCCATAGATAGGGGAGTCACACCACCATACTCTTGCTGGCGGCTGGGTTGGAGACACAGAAAGCAGGAGCCACACTATCCGCAACCTGCTGTCCACTTCTCTCTGCCAACCAACCCCACTTGCTAGCTGCAATCTGCTCTTGCCAGCTCAGCCACCATCTTCTTGTTAGCTCCCATTTTCTGCTAGTGTGGCCACAGCAGTTATATTAGTGGCCAATGGCTCACTGGTTACAGCTGATGGCCAATTAGCCACAGCTAATGGCCATCCAATCACAGTTGATGGCCATTTACTACCTGAGCCAGCACCTTTCCACATGAGGGCAAGAGCCTGGAAACTGTACTCCTGGCACTGTCCCCACACCATTCCTTAAAGCTCTTTATGAATGAACTTGCTGGTTGACATTCTGACAACCCCTTCTAAGAAGCAAGATCTGAATTGCTCAAAAGCCAAGTGGTGGAACCATACCACTTCACTTTTGCCAAATGTGACATGCGTTTTATAAATGAAAATTCCTGAGACATAAAGACTGACTACGTAAGTACTGAAAGAGTGAAGCAGAAATCTGAAGATTGTTCATAAGTAGGCAGAGGTGTAACCCCAGCAAATGCCCGTGAAAAAGAGTTAATTGTGTACTTTCCAGTTTGTAGGGCTTGAAGTTTTAAAGTGTGCTATTAGGGAAATATTTGATTTCCTATGGTTGGGAACATCTGTGGTATAAAAATTTGACTGTACTAGAATCTGATGAATAATAATGTTTTAGCTATGTTGACAAGCATGTTTGGCATTGAGATGATTATCTGTCAAAAATAGTGCTGGTATTCATTGCTTTTATTAACTGTCATTGAAACCTGGGACATGAAAATGATAGTGTGGTAAAATGTATTTGGCTCAAAAGTTGGTTTGGTATTTTGTGACACAGATTGACAAAAGTTTGTAACATGTAATTTCAAACGTGGGTGCTGTTAGGTAAACATAGTATTTACTGGATAGAATCTTCCTTTTTTATAGACATATGGATAAAATAGGATTATATATAGGGTTTAGCTTGCTAAAAGAAGATGAAGAATTTTGCTTTTTATTACAAGAGACGAAACTTCCTAAGGATTTGCTTTTGCAAATTTCTCCTGGTGTGCTCAGTTTCCTGGTTTGTGTACATCAGGTCATTTACATCATTTCCTTATAACATTGATGAGATGCCATGGAAATTTAATTAACTCTTGTTTATATCAATAAGCCTATGGTAAAATTGTTTTCAGTTGTATGTTATTTCCCTTAAAGTCACAGAACCTATTGACAATGTTAAGTGAGGACTTACTGTACTCGAGTCCAAGCATCATATTATCTTCACCATTCTCTTATCCTTTTTTAACACCTATATCACCAAAGATGCTTTTGTTTGTGGGGGCATTTAAATCAAATTATTACTTTAAGTATAAATGTTATAGTTTTGTTCTCCTAACTCCTGGTAACTTTCTAGTCTCTGTTCTCAAAAACAAAATATTTGCTTATAGTGTATAGAATAAGACGGCTGTAACTAGAGCCTTATATTTTTAAAAGTGCTTAATTCTGGAAATAAAAGGATCTCGGTAAACACACTGAATGTTATTCATTCGGAAGACTATACCAATTTAACACATAATCACAATTTCAGAATGTGTGCAATCATGCACTTAACATAATTAAGTAAATCCATACAAATCCACATTCCTCATCCACTAATGGTGACTTCTATTACACATTATATCATTCTCATTTTTAATCTTGATATAGCACATAGAGGCCTGTATGATAAATTCACTTTTACAAAGTAGATTTTCTCAATTTCAAGGTTTCTTTTGAGTGCTTAGGAAAATATATAGAACTATAGGCCCTTGGCCCCTTACAAATTAAGGCAGCCAAATGATTTGTCAATGTTTTGGAAGAAGCTCATCCTCATCATAGAGTGAGAATAGTTTTATAGAAAAGAGGTTCCAGTCATATAGTTAATATTAAAAGAGCAGCAATAATAATGAGCTGATTGAGCCTGAGAAAATGATACTCTCCTTGGGCTAGAATTTTAGAATTACTGGAGCTGAGCTGTGTCTGATAGAACTTTCTACAATGATGGAAATGCTTTATGATCTGCACTGTCAAATCTGGTAGCCACCAGGCATGTGTGACTGCCGAGAGCTGAAGATGTGGTTAGTGCAGCTGAGGAACTGGATTTTTAATTTTATTATATGTAATTCATTTAAAGTAAATTTGAGCTTACGTGTGCTTAGTGGATATTTTACTGGACAGTGCAGTTCCAAAGTTTTATTGGTAAAGCCTCTTTGAGCGTTTCTTTAACTCACTCATTTATTCATGTACACATTTATATGTAATATGTATTACATAGATTACATTTATTAATTCAACAAATATTTTTGAGACATTCTTTGTTTCAGGCATTGGGAATATCATAATAAGCAAAACGGATCCAGGCCCTACCCTCATGGAACTTACACTGTCTCATGGAATAGATGAATGCCAATCAAATAATCACACAGCTGGTGGAAATTAGGAGTCCATGAAGGTTGTGAAATTATTTCTGTGAGAAAAATCCAGGCTTTTCAACCTCCTTAAAGTCTTCAGATTTTCCCCAAATAAGTGCCCTCTGACCTGGGATCTGAAAGATATTTGGCCCGATGAAAGGGATAGATTTTATCAGCTGACAGTACAGAGATCAAACAGGGTTGGTAGAAACAAATTTAGATAATTATCATATGGATCACACATGCAGACAAAATCACTGTTCCTCTTTAGAAAGCAGAGGATCAGGAGCCTGGTGGCTTAGAAGCATTAAAGCTGTCAAAACTGAAAGTGGAGCAGTTGATCACAGTATATCCAGGGAGTTTCCAAGTCATTTTGTCTCAAAGTATATAAAGGCAAAGACCCTCTTAAGAGCTTCTTTTTCTTTTATTGAAATAAGGTGTAGAAAACAGACATTCCTAGGTATAATTAAGAACAAAGAGGTCAGAACTAAGAGGTGAATTACATTTACATTAAGAACTAAGAGGTGAATTACATTTACATTAAGAACTAAGAGGTGAATTACATTTACATTAAGAACTAAGAGGTGAATTACATTTCCTTAAAGGACTGTTTTGATGTTCTTGGAAATCTATACCCCGACCGAATACTAGTTAAGTTTCTGATGTAGACAAACTACGTCTCTGGCAAACATGGCATATGAAACAGCACTGATTTCTTCCATTTAAATATTTCCCAGTGCCCTAGGGTGGTTATCTGTGAAATAAATGATCTGAGGGTTCAGGAAATAAAACCGTCCAAAAGGAGTGCAAATAGTGGTCGGAATCTAGTTTGCACGTAGAATTCTAATCTCCCTGGAAATTCTAGTTGATAATCTAATTTAACTGTGAAATGATATATGATAATTTGAAAATAATTATGTACTCTTAAATGAGAAGCCACTGAAATACAGCAGAACAGAATTAAAATAGCATGTGACACTCTAATTTTACCTGCTGTAATTTTAATTTGGGGTTTGGAGTCAGGGTGGCAATGTTTCTTTAAAACATCCTAATCTTGGTAAAATATTCAGACAGAATATCTGACAGATTACACTCTAGCGTCCTCAAAAGAATGTAAAAAGTATATCTAGCACCGCCCCCCCGACCCCCAGTGCAATATTTCATGAATCTGTTCAGTTTTATGGAATGCTGCCAGATGGTTGAGCTCTGTCTTCTCCCACCCCCACACCTCTTTCTCTGGTATGCCTGAGAGTATCTGAATTAGGCTAGAGGTATGTGTACCTCAAAATGATATTGTGTTTAATTAACAGAAAACACTACATAACACACCTATGGAACATTCTGGGAGTGTGTGCTAATATAGAGCCACTGAGAACTCTTGGATCAATGCAGTGCTTTGTCTCCCCTACAAATGTTGACACATATCTTTCCCTGAGCCTACATGTAAGATCTCCGTGAGTGATAAGAGTGATGGCACCCTGCTTCATGATTCAAGTCTGCAGATAGCTTGAAGCCTCTGAACTTGGTTGATTGTGCTGAGTTCAATTTTCTACAAAACCCACCCTGGCTCTGTTTTCATCAGGATGCATGCTCGCTCTGTCGTTGGAGGTAGGCATTTCTACTAGGGGATTCCTGGGTTGTTGTTATCCTAGGCTCAGTCTTTCTAATCTCTGGTTTTATATTGAAGAATTCTTGTTGAGTAAGCTTCTGTGTGTGGATGGGGAGGCAGGTAGGAGTAGCAATTGGGGGAGGAGAGTTCAGTTCATTTTACTGGTGGTCACTAGTGGTTTCCACCTAGTCAGTCCTTCAGGCCCAAAGCTTTATATTATATATTTTGTATTATATGATACAGATAAAAAGGCTATATATTATAGCCTTTTGTATGTAGTTTTTAATACACAAGCAAATAATCTTGTGGGATACTTTAACTTTTTCTAATGCAACATTTCAAACACGTCTAAAAGCAGACACACTAGTGTAATGACGCTCTGTACTCCCACCACTGAGCTTCCAGGTGGTCAACTCATGGCCGTCTTATTTCATCTACACACCTACCCACATGCCCCTTTCTATTTTATTTTGAAGCAAATTCATGCATCGTTTGTACCTGCGTGGAGCAGTTAATAGCGGAGGCCACTTTGCCCTTAACGCCGGCTTTGATCCTCCTCTTCCCAGCGGTAAGAAACTCAGGTCTTTGAGTCTCCTTAGCATTTTCTCTCTCCCATTCTTCTAGCACCTGTCATTTCTTATCTGTGACTTTGGGGCTTTTTGTACATCTTATCTTTCCTATTGAACCCTCAGTTCCTTGAAAGCAGGACTTATGATTAATTTATCCAAAATTCATTAATATTGGTTGAATAAAAGGAAAAATGGACAAAGATGATTTTCCAAGGACTAAAATCCAAATTCAGATCAAGATAGAGTCACATCCAGCACTGAGAATCAAAGAAACAGATATTTCTTTACTCTGTGAGTTGGTCTGGTTTTTATTTATAGATCTTAAGTACAGACCTGAAATTTCTTCCAAATGACTGTACAACCTTTAGGCACAATATGTTTATCTTGAATTGAACGATAAAGGAGCTAAATATGGTGGAAGACGTATTTGTTACTTATGATAATGTAGATAAAAGAAGTGGTTTCATGTAGCTATTGTTAGTACAAACTTGAAAATGGCGATCCATATTTTGTATGAAATAGCAAAAGAAGTTTGGAAAGGACAATTTTCTTTCATAGGCGAAGAAAATGGACTTTGGAGTCAGGCAGACCTGGCCACAAATCCAGCCCTGCCTTGAGAAGTTAACTGCGCATCTCTGACCCTTACTTTCCTAATATGTAAAAATGGAAGAAGGCTTTCTTGCTTCACAGGATTGTGAGGGGCTAAAATGAAACAGATATGTAAAACCTCCAGTACTGCCTGTCATACTGTTGGCATTTTTATGTGTTGGTAATAATATTAGCAACCATTTATTGAGACTTTACTATGTGCTGGCACTGGATTAAGCAACGTACAAATATTATTCTAATTAATCCTCACAGTAACTTTGAGGACAGTGTTGATATTTTCATTTTGTTGATGAGAAAACCAAGGTCTAGAAAATTAACTAACTTTGCTCAAGGTCACATAACTAGTAAGAGGTGGAGCTGGGTTTGGCGATTTGAACCTGGGTCCTTTAGACATTCAAGGGAAATTCTTTGTAACTCTTGTACTGCCCAACTTTCTTTCCTTAAAATTTCTTTGAAACTTTGCAGAGAAAAAGGGCTTTTCTTAGAACTTGAAGGAAAATGTCTTTTCTTTCAATCACTTATTGCTGTTGGAATCATAGAACCTGAGAAATATGTAGCTTTGAATGGTTGGGAATTTTTTTAACATGGGAGAGTTAATAATGGAAGGATGTACATTTGAAGTCCATATTCATTTTTCTTTTAAACACTTATAAGAAGAGTGATCTGAGAGAAAACAAATATATTTACATAAGTTATGCAGAATATACAGAGACTTTTCTGTAATACTAATTTAAGTGATATAGAAAGAAATTATACCTAAAGGCACTTCCATAAGGCACCAATGGAAATTGCAGCATCAAAAATGTATAAAATATACAAACTTTGGATAATCTCAAGTGAAAAACTTAATATTAGTAAAGTGTTTAGAACAATGCATGACATATACATGTATAAAATATGCAAACTTTGGATAATCTCAAGTGAAAAACTTAATATTAGTAAAGTGTTTAGAATAGTGCATGAATATGGATTAGGTATTCATTGGCTAATATGAAGGATGAGGTGTAAAATACCGAAAATATTAAGTCACTCAGAATCTGAGGCAGTGTCCTGTGCTTAAGTCTTAGGAAAACACTCTAGCAAACCTCTAAGAAGGTATTATATATTTTCTTCTTCTCCTTCTCATTATTAGAACTTCTGGCATTTCCTAAATCTGTTTATTCCATTGACTATCTCATTACAAAAGTGTAGAAAGGTTTCCATTGAAATATTCTATTGGCTATTGGAGGTTGTCATTACTGTCCTCTTTCAATAAAAATATTTAAAGGATTTGTTCTCCTAGAAAAGGCAGTCCAGCCTGAAAACCTGTCTTTAAGGTTGAGCTGGAGTGGCTGGTCCCTACAAGCTTCCACGTTTCAGATACAGATTTACTGTAGTAAAGAAAAATCTGAGTCAATGTCTGAAGAACAGGGTGTGATTTAGCTAAAATTGCCAATTTTGTTACAGCCTGTTTGGAAAAGTTGCCCCTGAACCGGCTGTCATGAGTATTTCTTAAATTAAAATAATTCGAACTGAATCTTTGGAAGTAAATATCTGGTATCTAAGAATCTCCTGTAATAAGCTATTGTGAAGTCTCACCAGGACAGGAAACTTTGTCTGTGGCACTCACCTCTGCATGTTCGGGGCTGGCCCCTGGCAGGTGCCATAAATCTGTGTTGACTGTGGGATGAGGGGAAATTATTTATGCCACAGTCCAGCCATAGTGGGAATCTAACTTTGTGCTTTTTCTTAAAACTTAAAGTTTTCCCTAAGCAAGCTCCAAAACTCCTGGATGTTATAGTAAATATTCCTCAAATAAGTTTTGGATAATAATTTCAATACGGTCCAAGTCATACTGTGTTTTCCCAAAAACAAGACCTAGCCAGACAATCAGCTCTAACGCATCTTTTAGAGCAAAAATTAATATAAAACCTGGTCTTATTTTACTATAAGACCTGGTATAATATAATATAATATAATATAATATAATATAATATAATATAATATAAAATAAAATACCGGGTCTTATATTACTTTTTGCTCTAAAAGACGCATTAGAGCTGCTTGTCCGGCTAGGTCTTATTTTTGGGGAAACACGGCATGTGGCAAAGCTAAACTTGCTCTATTTTGCATCCTAAAACTCCCCAGGGATTTGGAGACTGGCAAAGATAAAGCAGACCCCAAGATGGTCTCTACTGAACAAACGTTGAGTAGAACAATTGCTGCCTCCAGTTTCCTTTGATACAAGTATTTGATGGAGTGGGAAGCAGAGAAGAGTATGTTTACTATTTATGGACAGGATCTTTTCTGTTTTATCCTACAGGCGTTGGAAGTTAATAATGGTTAATTAATACTGCAGGGTCCTCAAGATAGAACACACAGGTCAGTGGGGCACCTAATGGGGCACCTGGACTTCAGATCCACTGAGATAAGGTGAAAGAGGAAGGAGTAGTAGACTCCTGCCTTTATTAGAAGTTGCTCTTGGTGCCTTGGCAGTGCTCTGCCAGGCTGTTTTGGCTTGGGTGTGGGCTGGGCAACTCCCCACCAAGAGGTCCACATGGGGAGAAAGCTTGAGGGAAGGGCAGTGTGCCAAATGAGTCACTACACTGAAACACAAGTCCAAATACTGGGGGTGCCAAGAAAAAGTATATGCATAACTTGTATTCGTCTTTTGTTTTCGGTATATATTGAGTATTACAATTTTAATGCACTTTTTTCCTTTCTTAAAATGTGTATACATTTTTTTGGTACCCTCTGTATATTCATCTTGTCCATGTCTCATCTTTAATGTGAGCATTTGAGAAATGAAGTTGCTCTTGCATTGTCAGAGGGCCTCAGTTTCCCCAAGTTTCTATCTCCCCAAGTCTAGCCATGGGCAGAGAGTACACTTGTGCTCTAGGGCCTGCTGCTTGCAGCAGGAGATGATGCTATTGCATGCATCACTAAGCACAGCGTAAAATTAGTCCTCAAAGGGAGGAAGCGTGACCAATGTGTGCCAGATACTCAGGCTTTCTGTGTGACTCCAGCCAGGGAAGGGATGTGGCAATCGGGAAGACTGTGTTTGGGGAAACAAAGGAGTTTGAAGGCAACCAGGGCTCCAGGCTAACCCCACAGCATAAAATGCATGGGATGCCGGTGGGAAGGAGGGCACCAGGGAAGCAGTGGAATAAAAGAGGGAGAGGAAGAGGGAGATCTTTGCAAGCCGCATATGTGAACCCTTTTAACTAGGCTGGCCACTTACCAGCAGCGTGACCTTGGGCAAGTTATTTAACCTTTCTGGGTCTCACTTTCCTCATTTGTAAAACGGAGATAACAAGAACATCTATGTCATCAGGTTGTTAAGAAGTCCAAATGAATACAGTAGTCCCCCCATATCCATGGTTTCACTTTCTACAGTTTCAGTCACCTGTGGTCAATCATGGTCAGAAAAGATTAAAAGGAAAATTCCAGTAATAAACAATTCATAAGTTTTCAATTGTGCACCATTCTGCGAAGCATGATGAAATCTAGAGCCATCTCGATCAATCCTGCCCAGAACGTGAATCATCCCTTTGTCCAGTGTGTCCATGCTATTAAACTACCTCCCTGTTAATCACTTAGTGGCTATCTGGGTTATCAGACTATCACTGCATTACAGTGCTTGTGTTCAAGTAACGCTTGTTTTACTTAATAATGGCCCCCAAGCACAAGAGTAGTGATGCCGGCAATTCTAGTATGCCCAAGAGAAGTCATAAAAGTGCTTCCTTTCAGTGAAAAGCTACGCATGTATAGGGAAAAACATTATAGGGTTCAGTAATATCTGTGGTTTCAGGCATCCACTGGGGGTCTTGGAATGTATGTTCCATGGGTAAGGGAAAACTACTGTACACGGAAAACCTTTAGGTCTGCACGCGGCCAAAAAAAAGCTCAATAAACATTAGCTCGTATTAGCTGTAGCTCAGGCTTGCTTTTATGATGTGGCTTGATTACTTTAACTGCAGTTTGTTTTGGAACATAGACATTCCTTGGGTATCACGTCATAGTTTGAATAAAATCATGTACACTGTGCTGGGAAAGATTGGAGATCCTTAAGAAATATCCTTAAGGATTACTCCTACCACTGAGTGTGAATTATTTGGCTAATTCAGTGTTTGGAATAACAAAAAGAATAAGTGGGAAGAAAAAAAGGCTTTCCTTACAGCTGTGATCACTTAATAATATAAGACTCTTAGTGTCTCACTTTTACTTTTCAAAAAAGGCAATTAAAGAACTTCTCAAAACATTCAATTGTAAAATCTGAAGAGACAGTGTACATCTCAAGAGCAGTTTCTTTTGCAAGGATACATTCTCATCAGTTCTTGGGTCAGCCTGTTTTGGACTTTGGGAGAGAGAGTGCTGGCTTGAGGCAGACTTCTGTACCAGTCTACAAAGGGATATGATTAAAAAGCCCATGAAAGATGCTGTGAGCTTCCAAATAACTATATGGTCAAGAACTTATAGGACCTGAAATTCAGTGTGTGATCTAGGCCAGAATACACTTTTGAGAACACACAGGAGAGAAGTTATTGTAAATGTGGTATGTTAGTTGGCCCAGTAGGAGAAGGGGGCCAGCAGTATAAAACAAAACATGGTTTTTGGTTTTGTTTTGTTTTTATTTAAATCCTGGAGTAAAAGGAAACTTAAGTTTTTAATGTTAATCTTTCCTACCTCCTTACCAGGGGAGTTAAAACTT
Organism: Rhinolophus ferrumequinum; assembly: GCF_004115265.2. Classification (NCBI taxonomy): domain Eukaryota; kingdom Metazoa; phylum Chordata; class Mammalia; order Chiroptera; family Rhinolophidae; genus Rhinolophus; species Rhinolophus ferrumequinum. The sequence continues at coordinate 25,700,641 of NC_046296.1, read as the reverse complement.
GATACAAGGGTCATTTTAGATGTAAACCAGAAATAACATAGAGACATAATCTTATACCCAAAACATAAGTCATAGCAAACAAATTTTTATAGAAACTCAGTTAGTTTTGGTCAGGAAAAAAAATCCTTGGTGTATTTTCACTGGAGTCTACCTCCATTGGGTAACCAAGGGGAGAGACTAGTGTTGGAGTTACTGAAAAGTCATTATTCTGTTATGTTTCTTCTATAATTAATCTCTGATTAATAGATCTCTGATGGAAATTAAGTCTGAGAAAAGCCTCGTAGGGAACCTGGGTTTTAATCTAGGATTTTGCAAACTCATATAACTGACAGGAAACTAAGGAGCAGAATGGGCTACACTGAAGTGAGTTGTTGCCAAATTGTTTGCATTCAACCTTATTATTAATAAAAAGATAACATGTTTTCAAGTCAAATCTTGTAAATGCTTCATAAATAGAAACAATTAAATTGCCATAGTTTATAAGGAAGGAAAGAATTAAAAGAGAAAAAAAAAGTTGAACTTGATACTTTGCATGTTTAGAGTCGGAAATTTGGCGTTCGGACCTTGCCCATCAGTGACGATGTGATCCTGAACAGGTAACTTAGTTGCCCTGCGTGGACTTCAGTAAATAACTTAATCTTTCCCATATAGTTTAGGAATCTTTTATGAACATTGCGTCAATGTCTACACAGCAAAAAAACAAAGAAGCGATGATGATTATTTGGTGTAGGTGATCAGTGAAGATAGCAGAACCAGCCAAGACAAGTCAGATTTACTGTCCTTGACTTGCCTGCCATGATTACTTACACGGAATTAACCAGTTTAGTGCAGGCTTCCCTTCACTTTGTACTCAGTAAATTTGATTGCAAAATTGTTTTCTTTCTCTGTGAAGATGAGCAATGTTTATATTACTAAGGTCTAAAAAGAAAAGTTGTAGAGATGACTGAAAACTAGAGAGTGGAAAATTTTCATTTACTGAGCCCCCACTTTCCACTTCCTCCTATTAATATTACCCAAAGGGCAGCTCCCCACTCCCTTCGGTCACCTGCCTCTAGCCAGGTGGCTCTCAAACTTAACCAGCTTCAGGCTCACCCGGAGGGCTTGTTAAAACAGGTGGCTGGGCCGCACCCCCAGAGTTGCTGATTCAGTGGGTGTAGAATGGGGTCTGAGAACCTGCATTCCTAACAAGTTCCCAGTGATGCTGGTCCTGGGACGATACTTTGAGAACAGAGGGAATTGGCCTCCTGTCAGCTCCTGAATTGTCCCTGTGACACCTTCCCCACCCTGCTCCTCCCCCAAGCCTTCATCTCTGTCTTGGGCCATTGCTTCTATCACTGTATGTCATCAGTGGGATCCCTGGCCTCTGGCTGCTCTCTCTGTATGGCCCCTGCAGGTACTTGATATGAAGTAGGCCTAACTTCCCCATACCCACTCTAATACAAGATTTGTGTGTCTTTTAATAAAAGGATAGAAATAACTAGAGGGAATTACTAACTGAAATAGGTAATGTGAAACTGAAGCTAAATATGATTGTTTTAATCCACTGGTCCTTAACCTTCTCCTCATTATCACCCCCCTCACCCCCCTTCACACACACCTCAAGGAGACTTTTTAGACATTTGTTTTCCTACTTGCATCCCATCTCACCCCTTATCCTGGCCCATAAAATGTAAACACCACAGATACACTGTGTATCTGTTTCTTCACTATAGTCTTTTGGAGGGCCACAAACCATTGTAATATCTAAGATGTTTTCAACCACCAAGAACTAATTTTTCCCCCTTTGGGGTAGCATCCCCAATAAAAATACATGTTCTAGTAGAGCAAGGTAAAATCATAAAAACCATTTAAACTGTTCATAAGTTTTCTTTGCTGGCACACCTCAGTTCTTAACCTTGCTCTAGTGTTTCAAAGACTCCTCTTGTCTCTTCTGTGAGTGCTTTCCTAGTGCTTCCGTCCTGCTCTTCCCTGCCACTCCTCTTTTTAGGAAAATCCCTCCCCATTTTTCCTCCCTCAGGTCTAGAATGTGGGAGAAGGAATGAGGAACAATGAAGCCACTTAAGAGATCTATAACCCTCTGTTTTCCTTCTTAGTTTCCTACCAGCTGGCCTCAGGGGTGAAACTCTCTGCCAAAGGGGGAAATTCTATTAAAACTCAGTAGCAGATGCTTCCTTTTGTCTTACCAGGTAGTCTAATGATACCACAACAGCAGGTGTGAGTTATTCAGCTAAAAATAGCCACATGGAGCCTTTAGTACAGGGGTGTCAAAACTGTGGCCCTCGGGCCAACTGGCCCGCAGCAAATTCCAAAAATATGTTTAGTTTACTTAAATAAACCAGGTGAGGCAATACGTACTTCACCTGGAGTGAGTGGCCCAGCTGTTTGTGTATTTTACCGCATATGGCCCTTGGTAAAAAATGTTGAAAAAAGTTTGGACACCCCTGCTTTAGTAGGACCGTCAATAGCAGCCCCATCCCTCCAGGAAAGGTCCCCTCCAAAGGTTCCCTTTACTGCTGGGATGTACAGTAGGTTTTTATTCTCCCTGCAGGCTCTGAGTGGGTGAATATGAGAACATTTCCCTTTTACTCCCCTCTTCCCCACAACACACACACACTACAAATGTATACACATGCGCAGGCATACACACAAAAGCAACAATTCTCAGAGACTGAGCAGTCTCAATTCAAATTAAGCACAAGAAACTCTTTTTATTTTCTTCTAAATACAACACATATGCCCAAAGGGAGATAGAACTTTACACTTTTTATGCAGAACACTTTGAGTTCCTTTCTCCTGTTGTCAGATAATGCCCTAATTCCTACTGTGAGAAGCCCATTAGAAAAATTTCCCGAACAACAGAACCCTTTATTCCAACTAGAGCTTGGAAATTAAAGCTTTTTTCTTTACTCGGGGCCATTATTTCCTTTACTGAGCTCTACATAGTAGAGAGGAAGTTTAGGCCTTGTTATTCTTCCATCCAGAGGAAACACGTGGAGTGACATTATCAGGTGGTAGTGCTGGAAAAGTGTTGTTCTACTACTCACATTTTTTTGTTTTAAATGGAGATCTGTTTTATTGGGATGAGATGTGTATTTTTGTGTCTCTTATAAATAGAAAATGGAGGAGACATCAGTTAATTCACTGGATAAGATTTTACATCTAGTGCAGGTGATGGGTTGGCAGCCAACCCTCAAAGAGGCAGGTGGCAGACACGTGGGTTGAAACACACCTCTGGTGCACAGGAGATGGTGGCTCCATTATAATGGCCATCACCTGCCATATGAATGACTCCTGCTTCCTGGCCTGGGCAGGATGCTAGAGGTACCCTAATTGAGCCTGCTCATTCTATACTGAAGAGTGAGATCCACAGGGGTGACCTGTCTTGCTCAGGGTCAGCCGGATGAAAAGGAGAAGAGCCAGAAATCAAATCAAAGATCCTCTGATTCCTGCCTAGATGATTCTTTCCACTACATTGTTGCTGCTCCCTACGGTTCTTTTCTCTTCCTTTGTTATAAGGTCAGGATTCTGGTTTCTTCACAGATACTACTGAGATGTGTCAAGTCTCACAGTAGATAACTCTGAAAGGTTTTTCTGGGTTTGGATCCCAATTTGCTGAAAAATTAAAGGAAAAGGATGACCTTTTTGGCTTCTGAATGTGAAGATAAGGAGAGACCACAGAGGAGGGGTTGAGGAGGCTTTCCTATATTTCCAGGAGTCTCATAGTGAGAACTCAAAAACATCTTCCTATGGTTGCCACATAACCACCATGGAAATGAAGAAAGGAAAAAAGGAAGCCAAGGGTGAAGTCTGGACAAAGATCTCTCTTTCCTTCTTGAGTTCCTCTTCTAGCACGCAAAGTTGTAAAATCAAAACTCAATGACATCAACATCTTTGTTGAAAAGGAAGACAGAAGTGGAAGGTATATAACAAGGGAATTAGTAGCCTGAAGGCACCCAACCTAGCAAATGCAATGTGGGCATCCAGCAGTTTTAATTAGTGAAAGCACCATCTGAATGTGGCCCAAGTTGCAGGTTTGGGTCCAGATTCATCTGAAACTTGACCAAACTCACATCAACAAATAAATATTGAGCATTGATTATGTGCCAGGTAAGTTTTGTGGTAAAATAAAGATAAACGTGGTACAGATCCTGCTTTCAAGGAGCTTATCATCTAAAAGTACAGAGAAGGGCTGTATACAAACAACTAACAAGCAAGACAGAATGTGACTATGCTACTAAAGAGGTAAAAACAAAGCTTTCTGGGACCCCAGGGCTATGGCTGCAAATGAGCTCTTGGCCTATATCTTGTGCGTCTGGGCCACCATCAGAAGGATTAGAAAAGGCCAAAGTAGAGGGCCCACAATAGGGAATGTGTGGCAGTTAGTTGTGAGATATGGTGATAAGGACATTATCAGTTGACTGCAGAAGCAACTACTTCTAACTAGTTAATTGTGATCATTGAGTCTAATTTCAGTTTTATCTATAGATTTGCATCCCTAATTTTGGTGAAGTCCCTGTTTTTACTCACAAATCTGGGCTTGTAAATAACCAGTTATTCTTTTCACTTGGGTAGTTAAGCAACTAAGTGATTGTATATGCAAATTCAGGGGTTTGGAGACAAACATAACTGTGTTAGTGGTTGTGTAACCCCAAACTGGAAATGGAAAATTAATAAGCAACCTGTGAAAATCATTACTAATGTTTTCCTTCTGAACTATCAAGAAATAAAATTATATACGTGGTCCTTGGAACATGATAGATGGGGCAAACATCTATCTTAGATAGGAACACAGCAATTTTCTAAGTAGCTGATGCCTTGTTATTTGAGTCAGTAGGCTCTGTATTAATAACAACAACAAAAATAAAACCAAATCATGAGATCCTGAATATCTTTTGACCATCCCAATTTCAGTAGAAGTGGGTCTAGAAATAAAGCCTAATCATATCCAAAAGCTTGAAATTTTGGGTGGCAGAAATGATTGAGATCACCAAAATTTTATCCTCTTGTTTCTACAGTGGAGTTGTTGGTGAAAGTTGGCTGCCCTGGCAGAGACTATATTTTTTACCATGCCCTATCTCTTTGACTTCTTGCATCCAGGTGGTCATCAATAAAATGCGACAGAAGGGATATGTCTCTTCTAGGCCCAAGATCTTAAGAAGTGAGTGGAGCTTCTTCATTCTCTCTTCCCCATCTGCTGGCTAGATGCAGATGGTGAAACCACAAGATGAAAATAGCCTGAGTCTGAATGATCACAAGGAAAGCTGCCCACAAACCAGGAACACTTGTATTGAACTGCTATGTGAAGAGAAACAAAATTTTATTGTTTGGTAAATTGTATTATTGATCCTAACTATCTGCTGCCCATACAGCTACAGGGATCTTTGCTGCTGTGTCTCCCTGGAGGAAGAATATCTGTTTATTGATATTGGGCTTGGCCATATGATTTGCATTGGCTAGTGGAATGTGAGCAGAAGTGACATAGACCACATTTGAGCAGAAGCATCAAGAGCTGTGGCATGAGCCCACCATTATTCTTTTCTTGTCTTGAGAACAGCAAACTTCACGGACATCGAAGCTGCTTCTTCAGCATAGAGCCATTCAGCCTGGATTCCAGATGAAGAAGACATATGGAGCAAAGCTGCAGCTAACACATAGTTAACATTTACCATGAGCAAAAAATGAGTCCTTGCTGCTGATATGGGGATTGTTTGTTATGGAAGAATAATCTAAGAAAGGCTAACCAATATATTGTGCTAACTCACTGATATTTTGATAGTTATCTAATAGAGCATTATATACTAATACATACTCTGAATTTGGAAGAATTAAGTGTTTACAAAACTGGAGAGTAGGGAACAGTGAACAAGACATCATAAAACATTTTTTAAAACTATGGTTAAACACAAAATATTATAATGTAATTAAAAGTCTTATTAAATATTAATTGACAATTCAAAACCAAGTGAAACTGCAAACCAGTAAATTCATTTTCAAAGATAAATTGGATAGCAAATCATTAAGCCAATGGACCACCTTCTGGCCCAAGTGAGCTATCTGACTCCTCCTGCCAATCAAAAGTTCTTGGCAGACTCTGAAGAGGTAGTTTTAGGCCCAAAGAAAGAGATGATTCCACAAAGATTTCTATGTTCCTGCAACCACAGAATCACCTGCCTCTGCCTTCCCCTTCCTCCTTGTTGGACTGTCAGAGGAGAAGGATACCAGAGCATGCAGATAGAGTAGAAACAAAGGAACATTTCAACTTCTCATTTTTGCATGAGGCTGGATACTTCACATGACTGGTCTCTTTGCATGAGACTACAGAAGAAAGAAATAGGATCATTTTGGAGCTCCAGGGTTTTTGGAGACAGGCATGCTGTGTGGGACATGGGAAGGGGAAGAAACAAAAACATGTGATAGAGCCAAAGTGATACAATTGCCCAGAGGCCCAAACCAGCTAATACCTGGGCACCTTGGGCAAGGTACACTTATCTCTCTCTTGCTCAACAGGATGGTTAGGCTTCTGAGAAGAAGTGAGTAAGTTAAAAAACATAAAAACAAATTTGGTCATAAGAAAACATGAAATTGTGTTCCAGTAGGTTAAAAAAGAAGTCTGTCTTTTCTTTCTTTCTTTCTTTTTGGTTTATCTCTAATATTATCAGGGAATTTATTTATATAAAAATAAGTTTACAGAAAATGGTGAAGACATAAAAATGATTATTCATAAACTAGAGAATGGAAAGATCTTTGGTGATGTCTGATTGAGTCGTAGAAGGCAATATGTTGCAGCCATTCGCTCTGCCGTTTTCCATGCTCTCCACCACAGGAATGTGGAATGAGAAGTCTTGTCATACTTGGTGCTATGTGCTACTCAACTCTTGTAAAAATCTAGTTGGCTCTGTCACATCATCTTCTGGCTGTATTCCTACTCAGATGATACTGGTTATTCATTCAACATGTTCTGTTTGGCAGATAACTTCCCTTTTTACCCTGGCTATATAGTCTTTTGGTATTTCTTAACTTGGTAGCCTCTTGGTGATGTTAATGGATGTATGCAATATTGTGATTTATAAGAAACATATACTGGGTCATTCAGATGACCAAAGTATATTTCTCATATATTTGGTCTTTGTTCATAGTTCCTGGTTCACAGCTCCCCAAACCCTTGGAATTTCCTAAGTGATAAGAGCAACAAAAGTGTCTTTTGTTATGTTAATAAGGTGATTTTTTGGACCCTACCTAAGGATGGGGGCTGGTTGCCAGTGGAGCCATGTAATTAGAGGGTTGGAACCTTCAATGCTACCTCTAACCTCCACCTCTGGGGAGGGGAGAGGGCTGGAGGTTGAATCAATTTCTAATGGTGAATAATGTACTCAATCATACCTGTGTAATGAAGCCTCCGTAAAACCCCAAAAGAACAAGGTTTGGAGAGTTTCTGGGTTGGTGAACACGTGGAGGTGCTGAGAGAGTGGTGGGCCTAGAAAGGGCCTGGTAGCGCCACACCTTTTCCACATACCTTGACTATGCACCTCTTCCATCTGGCTGTTCTTAAATTATATCCTTTTGTAATAAACTAGTGATCTAGTAAGTAAGATGTTTCTCTTCTGTGAGCTGTTCTACCAAATTAATTGAATCCAAGGAGGGAGGGCGTCGTGGGAAAATCTGATTTATAACCAGTAGATCAGAAGTCCAGGTAAGAACCTGGACCTGTGACTGGCATCTGAAGTCCAAGGACAGGTTAGTTGGAATCCACAATCTGTAGCTGGTTGATAAGAAGCACAGGTAACAACCTGTTCTGTGACTGGCATTTAAAGTGGTGGCAGTCTTGTAGGACTAAACCCTTAACTTGTGGAATCTGATCCTATCTCTGGGTAGATATTGTCAGAATTGAGTTGAATTATTCTTGGATACCAGCACGGTGTCTGAGACTTGTTTGTTGGTGTGGGGGAAAACTCCTATCCTCCACGTTGGAAATTGAGTCTCAGAACCATGTAATATATTCTGAACAGGAAAGGTGGACGGCGACCAGGACCTGGCTTAGCTCCTTACTGTACCTGGTATTACGTCACGTTACACTGGCCACCAGCAAGTCTGAACTACATCATCAGCTCCAAACCCAAAATAGTTCGGTGGGCAGTTTAAAGTTTACTATTCCAAAATTAGTCTTAGTTTCTCCTTCTTTTTATTTAAAAAAAAATTAAATTAGATGTGTGAAAGTTAGGAAGTTGGTGTATTTGTGAGTTGAAGCTTTGGCAGCAGTGGGTCAAGTCTATACCTGGGAATATCTTGGTTGAGGCCAAAAGTTAAACTGTGCCACTTTTAGTACTGCAGGTTTCAGTAAATAAAATTGATATAAAATAATTAGCTAATAACTTTTGTTTCTTTCTTTGACCTGAAAAGTAGTTAATAAAGAATAAAATCTATCGGGTTTTTACCAAAAATACGTTGCAATGTTTAAAAATACAGCAGCAAAAGATTTATTTTTTTTCAAAAGCCAAACCTTGCTGTTAACAAATCACAAGTATTTGTTATATCTTTATAACTTTATATTTTGTTAAAAGTGCTTTTTCATTTGTATTACTATTATATCTAGTCCAACCTTTCTATTTTCCCAGAAGAGCAAACTGGAGGTGAAGGAATAGAATCCACAAAAGTGATGGAAAGCCCAGAAGGGATACAAGAAACTAAATATTGATCTTTATTCTTTCAGTGAGGACTCTCATGTTTCTAAGGATGTCATTACAGCTATGGTGGCATTGGTTAATCTGATCTGCTATTCAGCTGTGGTCCTGCTCTGCACTGAAAGAACACTTTGTTCATGGGCTTCAGCTGACAGCCAGAGGGTTATAGTGAGGGTGATAGTGAGAATATTCCTCTCCATGTGTTATGTAAGATATTCGGGGTATGTAGGACTCTGAGGCAACTAATAAAACTTGCTTAAAAAAATGACACAACTCATACATTCAAATTGGTATTGTCCTTCAAGAAGTCATATTGGGGGACAGTAAAGACACCATTACTCAAAGCATTTTGGAACTTTTTATTTTAGAATTTCCTTTAGGACCAGGGTTGGCATTTGTGAACCACTTAGCCTTACATGTCAATTTTTAGCCATGACGCAGAGGTTGATTACTTATTTTTCTCCTCTGTAGACTTCACTCCAAATAACCTGGGATATTAAAAAAATCAAATCTATTCATTTATACATTCATCCATTGATTCATTTATTTAATAAATATCCATGGAGTGCCCCTGTGTGCCAGGTTGTGTTTTAGAAGCTGAGGATTCAGTGATGCATGAGGCAGAAATGGTCCCCGCTGTGTTGGAACTGATGTTGTAATTGGAAAGACAGATCAAAACCACCCCCACAACATTAGGCTAACAAACAAATTGAAAAAATGCTTGCCAGTTGGAAAAGTGGTAAAAAGGGAACAGATAAGGAGCTTAGCTAGAGAAATAAGAAGAAATAAAAAGAAATCAGCTTGTTAGATGGGAAAGGTGATAGTTAAGCACAAATTCAGCATTGAAGCATGTTCACTTGCCTACTACTAGGAGTATTCAAAGGAATAGGCCTTAATTTTGGAGGACAATTTTGAAGCCTGAATGAACAGAGCAGAGGCCAGTTCTCCCACAGTAAATTTTCTTTTTTAGGAGATGGGAGTGTGACCCTAATCAACAAAGTGGCCTCAAAAGTGGTATCAGTTACCACCAAGAATCTGTGATAATAAAGAGCTCACTTGGCAGACCCAATCAATTGGTAACAGCCTTTTTTCTTTTCTTTTGGCTTAAACAAATGCAAACACATAATCTGCAAGGCCCGAGGATCTTCAATGCTTCCTCCACCAAGAACCTCAGAGCCACCTGGGAGATGTTCTGGGGCAGGGGTCCCCATCATAGTAGAAGTGGCACAACTTCATGTTGTGTCCATTACTTGCAGGCCGAAGTGTGACAGCATCAGCACCATGATAGGTTCTCAAACTCCTTCTCTAGGATGATGCCATCAGTCTTGGGAGATACTGAGGCCCTGCCCTGGCTTCATGTGAAACTGTGCTGACAATCATTAATGATGCCTGTTACAGGCAATAAATGGGGTCACATAATATCAGTTTGCCCATTATTGACAATGTTCAGTTTGATCATTAGGTTGAGATGGTGTCTGACAGATTTCTCCATTATATAGGTATCTTTCTTCCTTTGTAATTAAGAAGTACTTTGTGGGCTGATATTTTGAGACCATGTGAATTTCTTGTTCTCGAATAACATTTCACTGCCAAATGATTTGCCCAAGTTTGTAGCCAGTAAGTCACAGATCTGTAACAGGAAGCTATCTCTTCAACTCCCAGCCCCAAGCACTTTCACTCTACCATATTTGTCCCATTCATTAATACATGAACATTTCAGGTGGGATATAAAGAAGTTAGAATCTCTAAAGACTCTAAAAATCTAGGAGACATTTAGGCCTTTATTGTTTATTAAATGCATTGAATAAAAGTTTCATTAGAAACTCTTATTTTGTGGGAAATAATTCTATTTCCTTTGATGTGGCTAAGAAATAAATGGTAATACTACAAGATAAGTGAATTATTGTTATTATTACTCAAACGAAACAGATGTTGCAACCAATTCTCCTGCCCCTAAATATCCTTTGCCCCTTTTCACTTTCAAATGCCAGTGTAGGTTTGTTGGACAGAAAACTCTGTGTTGGGTGTGAGTAATAATGTCTTTCATTAGAATCATTAACTAAAACCTTAAATCAGGTGCTTCCTTTTTTATTTTTTCAAATCACACTGTGGTGGTCTTTATATGAATTGAATCCCTTTCTAAATATCAGGAGCTGTTGCCAAGCTTTCCTGTGGCGATGTAGTCCATGGGGTAATTATATTGGGATAATAGGGTTGGAACATTTCATAATTTAATGAGTTTGTAGATTTCTTATTCCCAGAATTAAAAAAAAAAAAAAACTTCTATGAATGTCCAATTCAGTAATTATCAAAATGAACAGAATTTGGCTCTCTATTTAACCAACTGGCACACTCTCTGTAGATAACAACATGGTTTGATATTTATAAAGGGCCCATTTCCCACCCCTCTCCAGTCAGATACCAGAAATCCATTAAGTATAAAGCTTAGCACAACTCTGTAAAGAAACACTTTTCTGGAACTTCTCTAGCTTCTAAATTAGACAGTAAAGAAGAGATATCATTCTTTTGGTGCAGGCTTTCAGCTTTCCCTGAAATGAGTGACTAGTTAGGACCCAGCACAAATTGGCTTGGGTTTGAGGAAATTTAATAAATAACAACAACAACAACAATAATAAAATGCAAAGCCTCTTGGTGTTAGAGTAACAAACAATTAAATTCTGGGGAGGGAGAGGTAGGATGTGGATCTCGTTTATAAGTCGCTTGGCGTAAAAAATTCTTTCTGGCATTAGGTACGTATATTTGGGTTGATTTGGATTGGAAACATGAAGGCATAATTTTTGCCTTTGATTAAAAAATTTTCCCCCAATAGTACTCTTGTCAAATGCCCAAAGAACTATAGAGCTAGATAAGAATAATAGCTTGCATTCATGTTCTAGGTGTTTTACATGAATATCATTTAACCCTTATAAACAACCCTTTAGGAACTACAATTATTGTTTTCCTTCACAAAAGATGAAGAAAAGCAGGCCCAGAATTTTAGACAACAACCCGTAGGGTAATCTGGCTTGCAAACCCAAACAGCCTGACTGTAGACTCAGATCCTGAAATCCTAAAGACAGGCCACACGGCCTCCCAAACTCTGCTGCCTCTTCACCTAGGAACAGGAAAATCTATAGTGTTTTTCATAGGAGGATGGCTACATGCTTCTCTTGAATGTAATGATTACTTCCCACTGCAGTCCTTTGGTGCCGCTTATAAACCAAGAACTGGCGATCCATCAGATAGATAAGGGACTTGCATAAGGCATTCCTTGTGCTTCTGGGAGATCCAGGCAAAGTGAAGAGGCTCTTACCTTCACTCCCGGGAGTTCACCAATGGCTAGTATTCTTCTCAACTCTTCATCTTGAAAGACAAACAGCATTCTTCCCAGCCAGAGTGTACTCATTCCATATTTGTTCTGCATCTCTCCCCAGGAGCCAACATTCCTAGCAGAGAAAATGAAACCAGGATAATAACAATTGTAGAGATTATGAAATTGCTTCTTATCTGAATTCATACTCTAACTTTTCTTTAGTGCTGTCATAAACCACTCCAGCCTGATAGAATTATTTTTTTTATGACTCATAGATATATTTTACTTTCCCATTTTTATCCCCTTTACTTTCAAGGAGAAGAGCAGATGATGAAGAAGTGATATTCACCCTGTAGAGCTATGTGGGATTTTATTTAACCCCCAAAACATAGACTGTGGACCGAAAAACAAAAGCTCAATTTAGTATTGAATACAAAAATATTTTTTAAAGTTTTACAAAAATATAACCTAATTATAAAATTCATTAATTTAACAAGCATTTATTGAGTTCTTCCTAGATGTACAGCACTGCAATAGGTGCAAAGATATAAAAATAAATAAAACATCATTTCTGCCCTCAAGATGCTTATACTTTTGTGTGTGACCATTCATCTGGGCCTGCCTGGGGCAGTCTTGATTTACACCTGTTTACCCAAAGTGATTATAAATAGCACCCCCTTTCACTCTCAAAAGTGTCCCAGTTGGGAGGATAAATTATATATACCCTCGTAATAATATTTCCCACTAGACGATGTTTTTGAAATACTTGTAATTCTTGGATATAAATAAAAGGTACAAACAGTGAAGGTCCAAAAAGTGTACTGACACTCTGTCTTCATTTTGGAATCACTATTTCTGTCACTGTGTGTCAGTTGAAGTAAATTCATTGGGAAAGTGTGACATTCAGTTTTAAATTATTTTTAAAAAGGACAACTACTATTTAATCTCTATAGGGAATATGGAATAAACTGGCTAGAAAACTTAAGAAGACGAGCAAATACTGCAATAAATGGAGATAATAGTATGTATCATACACCCAACTTCAATTTTGGTAGGAATCAAAGGTGAATAAGACAAAGGGGCCCTTGGTGGCAAGGGATATGTTGGGTAGATCAGACAAAGCAATGGTTGGAGGCATTTGGAGTCACGAGCCAGCCTCTGATCTTAGAATTCAAGGTGGCCTTTGCTTTTCCTTCTCTTGGACTCATTCTTTATCCCATTTCTAAAGGTACTGGATTCATTGGTCTTTAAAACTACCTATGATGTGCTTTTGTGAAAGGTTTGTATCTGCAGAACTTCTAATTACATATCATTTTGTGTACTGTTGTCTGAATATGTATATGTACGTATTTTGATATTGAAGACAAGCTATTTTTAGTTTCCTTTTGGATATGTTTGGAGAAACTCTTAACTGTTGCTATGCTGCTATGGAAACAGTATCCACGTATACTGATATGTTTACAATTGTTTAAAACACTATAAACTTTCCAGGCCAAAGGCAAACAGCTTACTTCCTCCATCAAAGTTGCTCTCCATGCTTTCCTTTTTTATTAGTTTATTTATTACCCTCAGACCCATGCTGGAATCCATTTCATCTGTGCCTGTATTAAAGGGCTCCCTTTGCTGACGTGCCTCATCTTTTAATTGATTTCACATTCATAACTACAGTCGAGCTGAGAGCAGATGAAAATTTCCCCCTGAAATCAGAAATATTCCTTGGTCTTGTTAGGAATTGAGAATTGAATACCTCTTAGGCTCCCAAATGAAAAATGGAATACCTCTTGAGGGTTTGTTGGAGATCTATCTAGAATTTGCAAGCATAGGACACTTTGATAGTCATTTAAATGTAACCATTGTGGTTATTATTTGTGTGTACTGAATGAATTTGAAGACTATTCTAATTGCTTGGAAATATGCAAAACCAAAGCCAGGAGTTTTCTGGTTTATTCCAAGTATGGGGAAAATTAGGTGGCTGAGAATCTTTGCAATTTTTGGAAAAGGAATTTTAACAAAGCCACATGAATTGAAGTGAATAAGAACCATATTTGTTTGAAGGTACCAGAAAAGTGATTTTTGGCAGGTTGTTTTCTAGGAGTCAAAAAAGATTTAAAAGTAGAATCTATAATTGTGAATCATACAGTGATGGGACCTGACTACGTAAAAGTGCACACACTCTGGTAGAACATAATATTTTAATAGGGTTTTAACAGCAGAGTACTTTCTCCTATAAAATTTACCAAAATTCGATACCTATTTTGCTTAAGTATACACTCAGAGAAATTTTAGCTATCGTGGAAGAGTCTACTTTCCTCTCTCTTCTACTAAAATCTCATTTTTGTCATTTTCCTGAAATGGTCATTTTAAGTCAATGTTCAAAACAAAACAAAACGTGAAGTTGAAGTCCTGGAGGATTGGGAATGATTCATGGAGAGCTGGTTTACCTGAACCACAGTTGCATGTAGAGATTAGGGAGCCCCAGTTTCCCACAAGCCCCTTTCCAACAGTGTTCATACACTTTCTCGGCTACCACTCATCAGCGGACACTCCCTTCTAAGCCCTTCATAAGTCAAGGTTTATGTGACTGTTTTCCTTCTCTGTGGGAAGGATTTTTCCCTGTCTCCTGGAGTTTAGCAGCAGCTAAGAAGTGTGAACCCAAGGTCACATTCAGATTAGAACTCAGTGAAACCTGATGGGTTTGTTACAACAAGACTGTGAGGGAAACTCACAGTATGACAACAGTGGCTTGGTATTCTACCACGGGAGGCAGGGAACAGGGAGGGTTTACAGGAGGTCCTAACAGGAAGTGAATCTGGCTTAGCAGCAGCTCATGTCAAAAGGCTAGCTGTTATAACATTACTTCCCCTGGGTTGGGAGCCTGGGAACAGTGGGTGTCAAGTGGCTCTGGCAACTGGGTCCCTCTGGAGTTACCCTCAGGATCAGGATGAAAAGAGGGAAGCTGGGCAGGAGCGGCAGTATGGCTTTACACAGAGCACTCCCTAGGCAGTCACTAATTGGCTTACTCCAGTTCAGGTTTCTCTTAAGAAGCAGATTTCCGTTTCTGTTCTGTTACCGCTGAGGGGATTTCCCAAATTAACCTTCTCTAAGTTTTCTTGAGGGACTGTTTTTGAGAGCTGGTAGGAATTTCCCTCTTCTCACCAGATTGTTGCCTGAAAAGACTTATTATTGATCTTCATCTGGGGATTTTTTTCACAGGCATTTTGCTACTTTCTGTTTCCCAAGAGTCTCTGCTCTCTGGGAACTGAAGAGTTATCAAGAGCACGGGGTAAACAGGCTTTAGGAAAAAGGGAAAGAGGGTGGATTTGATACAGTGGTACTTTTCTTCCCAGCTCTTTGCCATAGTGATATTGGATTTGAAGATCAGGCCCAAGGATCTTGCTGAGAGCTTCAGATTGATTACACTAAACATTCCACAGGAACTTGGGTTGGACAATCACAAACGACAAAAACGATTGGTTTATTAGAATAGTTCTCCTGTATTTGGGATGGACAGAAACTCCTATATTAAAAGAAACCGTTAAAGAATCATTATTCCTTTAAATTGATGATAAAGCTCTACCACTTCTTGAGTGCTTTCTGTGTGTCATGCATGGTGCTAAAGGCTTTGCATACATTTCGTATTTGATCCTGGTGACAACCCAGGAAAATAGGCCTTATTGAGACCCATTTAACAGATGAACAAACCAAGGCCCTGAGAGATTAGGTGACTTAGTTAAGTTTTCTAGCTGGTATTAGGCAGAGCTTCAAGTCTGTGAGACCCCCAGAGCCCAGGCTATATTCACTCAGCTATAAGTCTGCACCCAATTTGGCTTTTGTTTCACAGGTCTTTTAGGTGCTATTACCAGCAAAGTAGTGAGAAGGACCCTGAGAAGAAGCTGCCCGCCTCCAAACTAGGGTTGAAAATATTTTGGGAGGCAATATTGACTGCCGTTAATTGAGCTCTGTGTGTAACTGCCAGGCCCTTTTGCTGTATGCTCACCATTTTAGCATGACCTGGAAAGAGCTGCTGACCTAGGCGGTGGTAGGAATCAATATATACAAGAAGCTCCAATCAAACCAATTTATAAGTCCTTTCTTTTAGAGAACTCTTCTATCTGACCACTGCTTTCACCTTGCTGATTCCTACCCCAAGTTTGTTCATTTTATCAGGGTTCTTAGAAAGAATTCCCCCGAAAACAGGTCCCAGAATATCTCTGAGCCTTCTCTGGCCCAGGGAAAATAATGTTGTAGAATTGCCCTACCTCCTTGATTCTTGATTGCTCTTAAGCCAGATCAGTGTGTGTGTGTGTGTGTGTGTTTGTGTGCACACGCACGCATGTGTGTTCAGTCCCATGGTATGAGGTCCTCAGGGGGATATATTATTACCACAGTTGACCTTTGCAAAGTTCTCCAAGTATTTTTGGTTCCCCCAGAGAAGGTATTAGTACAGGTGAGGGTTTTGGGGGCAGCACTGAGACTGATGTGGCAGTTTTTGGGAGTTCCCAAGGAGCAGGAGATGTACCTGCTGCAGTGATGCCCCGTGCCCACTGCACGTTTTGCTGCAGCCTCTCCTCTCCATGGTCTGTCTAGGAGAGCTTCTCACCATATCCTCTTCATCCAAGTGGTGAACTCTGCTAGCCACCAACTGTTGGTGGCTAGTTGCTAAGTGATTTACCCACATGAACTCACTTGATCCTCACCCATGAAGACAGGCAAAATGATTCCCATTTATTTTACCAGTGAGGAAACCAAGGTCTTGGAAGGTTAATAATTGACTCAAAGCCACCTAGCTAGTAAGCTGAGAGCTGGGATTCAAATACTGGTCTGTCTGATTCCTATGTGTGGCTTTATTTGGTGAGAGAGAGCAAAACTCATTTATTTTTTATCAGTATGAAAATATATCATAGCCTTGAAGCAACAGACATACAGGCTATGTTATCATTTCAAGTATAAGGTAGTAGAAAGAGAACAAGATCCTAACTAGCATGATTCCAGTGCTGAGGAAGGAAGATGGCACTGCCCAGAGGTCCCTGGCCTGACATAAAGTAGTGTTTGGTAAAGGGGGGCTGCCCCTTCATTGTACTGAGGGAGCCATAGCTTCCTTATCTTCAATGTTGCCAGGGCTACTTCTCAGGGGCTCTGCAATTTCAGGGGGCTAAGCAAGCAATGTTAGGTGTAGGCTTTCATTCCATTTGATTGTGAAAAAAACCAGGTCTTCCTAAATCCAGTACTTTACAACTCTTTCTAATTATGCAGCCAAGAATCCATCTTTCAGTGTTCTTTTCCAGGCACTGGTACATATTATATTCAAAATCCCCTTTCCTTTCAAGTGCAGAGTGTCACTGCTCTTCCCACCATTCTCTGGCAGAAGAGCAGAGGATGACAGCCTTAGGGGAGAAGTGAGAAAGAAGCTCTGCTTCCCAAACCCAGTGTGATGTGTGCCTCTCAGATGTCACGCGGGGTCCAGGCTGAAAGATGTGAAGTGCAAAAACCTCAAGGAAAACACAGCTATGTCTTGGTGGCAAGAAAGGCACATCCAATAAAGTCCTAATCCCAACTACCCTTCTCCCAGCTCTACATTTTAATCAACTTCAGGCCATTAAATATTAATAGCAAACTAAGGAAAACAAAAATATCCCCCCAATACTTTTTCCTTTTCAAATTAGGTACAATCTCATGGCTGTTGCTTCATGACCTACAAAAAATGATGTGGTGGTACTCCTGATATGTGGGAGATTGGCCACAAACATAAACTCCATTAGACCTCAGGCAGGTTAGGGGAAGCTGCCTGTATATTACTGACTGTGGACCAAGGGCCATTTGGTACCTCAGATGACTCTGGCTTGGTATAACAACAGAGATCCGTATTGCCAAAACAAGCTCTTGCTGCATGAAATCTGGGCTCTAGGAAAATCTTGTGATACCCCTCGCCCCAAATTTAGCACCACTTTCTTCCATTCCCATTTCTACAAATTCAAATGTATAATAGAGCCAAGCGTCCAGTAACATATTATTTAAACTTGCTGTAATTCTTCATTTCTTCATTTTACTTAAAAGACAAAACATTCCATTCTTTTAAGTAGATTCCTGCTCCCACCCCTGGTAGTCACATGCAAAGCTTCTCGTTTCCCAATGAAAGAGAGAGAGGGAACCCCTTTACCTTTTTGATCATGGAAGTGATTCCGTGCTCATCCATACAGTTGCTGCCTGCATCCATCAAGTCCTTGGATTCATTATTGCAATGCAGCTGCACCAAGCTGACTAATCCGGGAACTTCTCCCAAATTTCAGGTCACCAGAGCCTGAGCATGGCAGCACTGCATGCACTGGTGCTTCTGCTGAGTGGAAGCCTGGTGGCCCCACAGCAGCTGGTGCTGCCTGCAAGCACGAGGCCCTGCCCCCTCCTGATGTTCTGTCTTCCCAGACCCTCCACCATAAGAGCCACAGCCTCCTAGATGCAACCCTGGGTTGTGCCTGTCTCTCCAGTACCCGGATGGACCCAGGCAGGCAAGCCCACTCCTTTATTGCCACTTCCAGCCTGTCAGACCCAGAGCAGGTACTCTTGATCACTCTGCTGTGATATAACTGGAAAGGTGCTAGCACAGCAAGGAGTTTTCCTCATGGTATTTTAGTCTTATGGATACCTATAATTCTGAAAATTGGTGGTTACTAGTAGTTTTTAAAATTGCCATTATAAATTCTTCTCTGTAATGTATTAAGTATGATTTCAATGTTTATTCTTATAAGATGAAACTACTTATATAGCTAGGTGAGTTGGCGTGATCCATGTCAGCAAAAAGATATAAAACATATTCCTTTTACTTAGAGATAATCTTTACCTATGATTGTGGAAGCAATATTCAATATTATCTCTTTTTGAGGATGTTTTTCAAAACTCTTTAAGTTAAATCAAATTTAAAAACTGTTTCAGAGTATTAGCAGTGACTTAGGCATCGAGCAATGGTTTAGACAGTGACAACAGCTTGAATGTAATAAATTTCAGAATAGCAAAGAAAATTCCAGCTATTCCCACTCCTTCAAAAGAAAAGCAAAAAAAACCACACAAAAAAAACCTTTAAAATACACACACACACACACACACGCACGCACACACACGCCCTTTTGGGTTTAGAGTTAACCTTAGTTATTAAAACACCAACATTACAGTCAAAATTAGTCACTGGAGTTAGATCTAACTTTTAATCCTCCTCTCCCCCATCTTCCCAACACTCACAGTGTCCGCAGGCCCACTCCCACTCCCTTTTCCCTGGAATTGTTGGACATGAGGCATTGGATGTAAGGAGATTTTCCTGAGGTCCTGAGTAAAAGGAGCAAAGGGAGCTGCACTCATACTTCCCTGCAGTATTCCATCTGAGATGAATAGTAGCAGTTTGAGAAGGGATGGGAGTAAGAAACACCAAAGCATATATCAATCTGAGAAGGCCTCTTTTGCATAAAGTATCTTTTATAGTGGAGATGATTTCATAATCTCTGAAATGATCTTGTACAGAAGCAATATTAATAGTTTGTTAAATAACTCCATAGTAAATAACCATGTATAGAACGTGTTTGCCTGCTTGAAAAAAATATGGCATTCATTTGGCAATTATTAATTTTTCATATTAATACATGAAGAAAATATTTAAGAAAAAAGGGGCTATAGCCCCATTTCTTCTCTTTTAAGCAAACATTTTCTAAAAGGTTACCTATATCCGCTGCCTCCAATTTCTCTCCTAGAACTTGCCCCAAATACGAGTATGTGTTTCTCCCGTGAACTGCTCTTTCCAAGACACCAATGACCTACACTTTTCTAAGTCCCTCAGTCAGTTCTCAATCCACAGCTTAGATGTGTGTCCGTAGCACCTGATACAGCTGATTACTCCCTGTTCTCTGACACAGTTTTTTCACTCGGCTTCCAGGACATGCCTGTTTTCCCTCCTCCTCACGGGGTATTCCTTCTCAGTCTCTTTTGCTGGTCTCTCCTCCTCCCCCTGATTGCATCATCATGGAGGGCCCCAGGACTTTCTCCTTGCGCCTCTTCTCTTCCTTACTCATTCCCTTGGTGAGCTCACCAAGGGAGCTTAAATATCATCTATAAGCTGCCAAATGTGTATCTCCAGCTCAGACTTCTCTCCTGAATGTCAGACCTTCATCCAACTGCCCACTTGATGTATCAGACTTAACAAGTCCAAACTTGAACTCCCATTCTTCATTTTAGAGTCTGCTCAACCCACAGTCTATACCATCTTAGGTCATGGGGACTCTGTCTTTAATTAGTTCAGGCCCAAAACTTTCGAGTCATCCTTGACTCCTCTCTCTCTCTCTTTTTTCTCACATCCAAATCTTGTTGGCTCCTCCTTCAGAATATATCTGGACTCTAACCACTTTTTACCACCTCCACTAGGCTGATCGGAGCCACTGTCATCTCTCTCTTGGATTATTTCAGTAACTTCTAAACAAGTCTCCCTGCATCTGCCCTTGCCCCTTGCTTCTCTTACAGTCCAGTATCAAGAATTCAGTCAGAGAGAGACTTCAAAAATGCAAGTCAGATCATGTCACTCCTCTGCTCAAAACCACACAATGGTATCCTATTTCACTCAGTAAATACAAGTCTCTACAAAGGCCTATGCAACCCTGATGACCTGCTCCCCCATCTCCTCTCTGGCCTCAATACCTGCCAACTTCACCTTCACTTATTCCACTCCAGCCATACTGGTCTCCTTGCTGTCCTCAAACAGCCCAGACATGTTTGGTCCTTTGGCCTGGAATACTTGCATTAGATAAACACATGGCCCATTCCCTCACCTTATTTACATGTTCCCTTAGTTCTCACCTTCTCAATGGGGTCTACCCAGCCACCTATTTAAATTGAACTTGCCTTTCCTCTCCACACCCAGCAGTCTTGATCATCTAACCTCGTCTAATATTTCCTTTTTCTATAACATTTGTCCCTTCTCATGTCTATTGAAATCACTTACTTATTGTGTTTATGGTTTGTTTCCTGTTTTCCACCTAGAATGTAGTCTCTGTAAGGATAGGGATCCCTTTACCTCATTCACTAAAGTATTCTAAGCACCAGATCAGTGTCTGCCACAGGGTAGGAAATTAATAAGTACTTTTGAATGAATGAAAGTTCAAATCTTCAGAGACAGAAATGACAAAAATGAGAAAAGTCTGTAAAGATCATATCTGTGTTGATTCAGTGATTTTAAAAGGGATTTTTATCTCTTCCCGATGATGAAAATGAGCATAAAACTTGTAAACTCACATATGAAAAGCACCCCCAACGTTTTGTTCATTTCAACTGTTGCTTTTGAACCCAATAAGCCTCTCGTTCTTCCATCCCTTCTTTTTTTGAGAAGAAAACTATTGTTAAATACTCAGATCACTTGGGTATTTTTGCCCTGAAAGTATCAGAAAGGCATTTAACTGAAGGATAGAATTTACCAGGCTTTATGGTCAAAATCACTCCTCAATATTTATTCTGTACTGTTTTTGAGGAATAACAATCATAGCCCCTGTCTAGATAGTACTCCGAGGACTCACAGCACCACGAGGGGCCTGGAATTCATGTGACCTGCTCTCTCAGCTGAAAGTGGGTGAGATTCTTACAGCAAGTTGATGTGTAAAACCATTAACACCATTGGTCCAGGTCTGATGACCACCATAGATGTTGCATGTTTATGCTGATACTTCCTTTTTTGAGACATTTCAAAAAGTACTTTTCTTGGTAGTATGAAGTAGGCTCCATGTGTTAATGACCAAATTTCTGAGGCTGGTCAAGAGTGTTTTCTGGTAAGCCTAACCAATACATCATGGGTGTTTCATAAATGACAACATGGTTAGTAGAGAGGTTAAAAAAGGGTCATTCATTTCACTATCCTTTACACTAAAAGCCTAAAATAGTGTAAATTATTTTAATCTCTGGTTTTCATCCAAAAAGTAGCCTTTTTGCCTACTCCAGGGAAATCTTAAATGGATTTGCTGTAATAACTGTGTTATGCATCTGATATATAGAATCTGTAATTGTGATTAAATAATTGATTTATGTTTTTTAAAAGCAACTGTTATTTATAATGGCAGTTATGTTACTTAAAGTAACTTTGTTTGAATAGATCAAAATTCATCACTCCATTTTTAACACTAGGGCTTGAAATTAATTTTGTATTTTTTGATGAAAAGCATTAGGGAAATATAATTACAGGAATATGATAAGTTACAAGAAGTTTGGACAATTAAAAAATTACCCAGAATTCTATGTTATCGCCCTTTGTATATATTGGCTGTTAATCATTTCCTATGTATCTGTGATTATAAATATAACTAAAAGGAATTATCACTGTCACTGGATAGCAGTGGGAACCCTTTGAGATGGGAACCCTTTCTTATCATTCTGTGTATACCCATAGTTTAGCATAGGGCTTGGTACAGACAGGTGGTTGAAAAATTATTGCCAAAAGAGTAAATTAACAAGTGGATTTGCAGAGGATCTAAAATTTAATTAAGTACAACCAACATTGGATTAATTATTTTGTTGGTTCACAGGGAGAGGCCAAAGTCCCAACACTTGACAAACATTAGCTGTGCTGTGACTTCCTCTTCTTCCCAGACTTGTAAGAGCAGCACAGAGGGGATGGGACAGTCCAATGATGGCATGGTTACTCTTCTGCCTTGCTCAAACACAACAGCACTAATTCCTTTTCCTTCTTCACTCTTTGTCTGCAGATTACCTGGGCCTAGTCTGGTCTTAAATCTCCGACACAGAATGAACGCTAAGAAATGGGCTGCTGATCTGAAAATAAAATTGCAAATCAGGTTTGGAGTTTGATGTAAAAGCCTGAGAGACACAGGTTTGTTGCTAATTTAGATTACAAATGAGATCAAAAAAGAAACCAAAAGATTAGGTAATTTCTAAATTAAACCCTCTGTTTTAGAATAATTACCATGTTATAGTGTCTGTGTACTTTGGTGGAATTTGAATAACACTTTATTGCTCAGAATAATGTTCTATTCTCGGCACCAAATAATACTTGAGTGCATGCTCTTGTACTCCTGGACTGCAGGAAGGGTGTTGCCCTGAATGCTGGCACATGTTCTGCAGTGAGGCTTAGTTTTGCTGGAAATTTTCAGCTACTAAAAATCCCTTTTTCTGTCCCCCACCCATTCACAGGCAAGAGACCTGAGCTTTGCTATATTTTCTAAATCTAAATGGATGGAGTAAGGCTCATGCAGTCACCGTTAAGGAGGGACCATGGTAGCATGGAGAATATTATTTGAATCTTCTTTCTACAGGAAACTGTCTATGAAAAGGGTAGATCCATCAATCATAATTTGAAAGGCAAGTTACAGATCCTCTGATGGAGCCTTTGCAAGCTATCATTGCAGCAAGTAGAACTGGGAACAATGTTTTTTGCATTAAGCAAATATACCTGGTCATTTTGGACATTTCCATTTTGTCATCAGCTTAGCTAGTAAGTTCCTGGGCTTAAATAATAGGTTTTCAGCATTTCACGTTTCTGAGTCTGAATTTAAGGAATGATAATCTCTCTCCTTTTGTACCACAACAATTATAGAATTCCACAAAATTATGTCTAAAATGACGTGGACTGGTTGCCATGGTCTGGGAGATAGTTCTTTACTAGGATACAGCATTGCCTTTATTTGATGGCCCATACACACATAACAAACAACGGCTGTGTTTTGTATATTTTTTTCTGTTACTTTAATGCATTTAAATTTCAATTATGGGAGTACAAGACATGAGTTGTATTCTTACGCTCTCCTTTATGCTCCTTAATGATGATTATTCTTGTCTTTCTGAGTTAAAAAGAAACGCTTTTAGCTTAAAAGCCTGTGTATTCTAAAAAGGATCTCTATAATGAGACGATGATCGCAACACTATTTGTCCCTTACTTAATACGTGTTCTCTTTGCTTCCATAGTAATAGAGCCCCTGATTTTAAGGTGGGCAATAGCTGTCCAGAAAACAAGGCGGGGGTGGGGGGAGCTATTTCCCCGTTTCCCTTGCTAAGCATTACATGGCAACTTCTGGAACTTTTCTTATATGACAATTGGTGTGTACCTTTTGCCCCTTCTTTGTCCCCTCCTCCCCAATTGTGGACATGCTAGCAGGAGCTGTAGCTGACATCTTGGGCTGTGAACACAAGGGTAACACAGAGATGAGAGGGCAGAAATGTCATACCTGCTTACCTACCTTTGCAGCTTTATATAAAAGAAAGGTAAACTATTTTGTTTAAACAACTGCTTTTTGGGGGTCTGTGTTCCTCAAACTGAAAAATATCTTAGTGCATACAATTACCTATAATGGAAAATGTTGGACTATTTAATATGACATGAAGAAATAAACATACGCTAGTAACATCTATTGGCTCATCTGCCCAACACCATTTTCCATAATTGACCCTCTCTCTACATTGTCCACATGAGTATAGTGAGAGTTTCCAAACCCTAGAACGTAACTCAACCTTTGATTGAAGGATGATCTCCTGACCCAGGCTGGCCAATCAAAATAGTTCCCAGGAACCTGAAAATAAGATGGAGAAAAAGAGACTTGTCTCTTTGAATCATAAGATTATAATAATAAATATCTGAGCTACTGGTAGCTTTATTTTCTGCCATGTGTTGGGAGAAGTACAAGAAAACAGGCTGCAATGAGAAAGAACAATAAATCAAAGGCAAAGAGAGAAGCAGAAATTTAGAGATGGAGGCCAGGGAAGATTCTTAGGTTCCCCAAAGTCCTTCAATGCCTGGTTGCCTCAGCACTGTTGTTTGCTCATTTCACATCCACTGTCTATTTTTCTCCTTTCTAAGTAATGCTGATGTTATTTTGGATCCACACATTCCTAGAAGAGACTGTAGATTGGCCTAAGGCTATGTGTATGCACTTATTGATCCCTGGCAACTGTGTTGATCCAGTGATGGGCACATATTCTAAATTGGCCCAATCTGATTGAAAATTTATATTCCGTGTCTAGGGGAGAAGTTACTCATTCTCCTGCTGAACATAAACAAGGAAGCACATAGTCCTGATTTGCCACCATGAGGGTGACCATCCGGGGATGAGGGCAATACTGAAGATGGCAGCAAGAAGAATTCTAAACAGCCTGAGCCTTTGATGGCATTTTTTGAACACTCAAATATATTAGATAAAAAATGATCTATTATAGAAGTCTCCAAACTTTCTAAAAGGGTCAGATAGTAAATATTTTAAGGTTCACAGGCTATACGATCTTTGTTGTAGCTCTAAAATAGCCCTACATAATACATATATGAATGGCCATGAATATGCTCCAGTAAACAGGCTGTTGTTTGCCAATCCCTGTTATAAGCCAGTTTGAGTTGGAATTTTCTGTTGCTTGTTGCCAAAATTACCATACATAGCACACAGGTTCTAGTCCATTTCTGAGGGCCAGCTGCATCTTGCCCTTGGAGTCCATGAGGTACTGCAATGTCCAGAGCTGATGGCTGAAGTATTTAACAAAGGGTACAGCATGAACACCAACCAACAGTAAACATGTAAGATGGCTAGCCTGGGGTGAATTGGCTATCCCTCTGCCATTATCCCTCCAACAAGACCTCTTTGTTGTTAAACTAGCCAGAATTTATTGCTGTTATTTGTGAAACAAAAGCATCCTAACCATTCTTCTTAGATTTTCATTTGGGGTATTCCTTTAATCATTTTACTTGTCTTTTTGGTTAAGATGCTGATCAGTTTTGTGTTATTTCTTCTTTTTGATTCGCTATTTCTTTAGCTCAGTATTTCAGTGCCAAGATTGTAATACTGATTCTTTTAAAAATTGGCTAGATGAAAAGTTTCCCTGATAATGAGCTCTTTTTTAAATTTCTGCAGGCCGTATGATCAATAACGCACAATCTAGAACTTGATACATGACATATGACTATAAAGTATCAGAAATATTTTAGCACACATGCCACTGTTCAAAAATCCAATGTATTTCGTTTAATGCAGTTGCAATTAGAAGTTATATTCCATTAGTGCTGCCATTTCTCAAAGTGTTTTTGGAATTCCTCCAATCTCTTCACTTTATTTTAATATCTGACATTGATGGAGATGTATCACATTGATATATCATATCAATGATGGAGATGAATCCATTGGCTCCAAATGGATTTCCACCATTTGAAAAAAAAAATTCATCTTGTATATTTGCAATCATTGAATATTTTCCTTTTCTTTTTCCTTGCTCACGTAATTATTAGGCACCAAACTATGCCTAATACACCTATCACTCCTCTAGGTGCTGGTGAGGTAAAGTACCCATTATCAATGTGTTCATAGTTTAAAAAGGAAGAAAATAAGTTATAATGGAAACCAAATTTGCCTGGGCTTCACCAGTCCATGAGTACAAATATCGTCCTCCTAAGAGAAACAACCCAGATTTTGCAGGCTTTGTCCCAGTTGCATATGTAGGAATTTAGCCTCCTGCCAGGCTAAACGTGCTCCCATACTGACCATTCATACTCTCCCATTTCAGCTCTCCCCTGTTGGTATCTGCTGCTTTCAAGCCTCAAAGATGTCAAGTGTCTGGTTTCTTTTGTTGTTTTGACTTTCAAAACTTTTATTTTAATGGTGGAAGAAAATACTACTCATTATACTATCTTCAAGCTTTTCACATTGTTTTTTAAACATCCTAGAAAAACATTTTAACGGAATAAATCTCTGTAGTAGGCAGCCTGACTGGCAGCCAATGTCTCTAGAACAGTTCAGAGTAGAGAATTTTTGTTGTTTTCTAGACTGACCTGACCCAAGAAAGAAAAGGTTAGTTTAACCTAGTAAGTAAATATACAATTAAAAGACAGGAGGAAAATGGACCAGGAAAGTGCCTGAGACCACACTTCCTTCTCAAGCTCAGCCAGTCCCCCCTGCCTCCTTTTTGGGATAGATTTTAAAAGAATATAAATTTCTGCAGATGGTGCCTTTTTGTCATCACACAGCAGCGGTAAGCTCTAAGAGGGCAGGAGCTTTGTCCATTTTCTTCAGTGTTATAGTCTTTGGGCCTAGAACAGTGCCAGATACTTACTAGTCACTCATCATATATGTGAACATTGAATAAATAAATGTCAAAATAGGGTTAGTCCTTCAGTCTTCATGTCACTGCAAACCAGCTGTCTTCCATGCAGAAATGGGGAGAATGTCCCTATCCTCACAGAAAACACTTCATTGTGTTTTCTGGGGCTTGGTGCAGAGGTATCTGGGCCCTTTCTCTTCCAAAGTCCTTGGTGATTACAGCCTTTTTCAAATTCTCTCTCAACTTCTTTCTCTAAGAACTCAGGCCTGGTCCCTGGGTCATTGCTGGGAAAGAGACATACTTGAACTCCAACTATGGCCTAGGCCCAAACTTAATTTCCTGACTGACTTACAATATAGAGTGATAAGAGCTACACTGGATGCACATAGAGGGACATAGCAAAGGAGACAAAAATATGAAGATAACAGGAAATCAGAGGGAGGGGGACATATGGTATAGAAAAAATGATGAATAAAACTCTTCTTCATAGTTTTGCCTTTTACTTGCCATGAAAATTTTGTCTTTGTAACCTAATTGTGACCTCCTCCTCCTTGTTTTATAATTTCCTCTTTAAGTAACAATAGGTGTTAGTTAAATATTTGTTGACTGGTAGGCAAAGAGAATTAAGACGTTAGTGGAGTACCATTGCTTTTCCCCTAATATTTGCTTTTCCATATTGATTGCTCTGTGGTCATGCTGGGTTATGAGATACTGGATAATGAGAACTCAATAAACCCTCATTTGTTCAAATCAGTAACTAGCTATGGACTACACACAATGTGCTAACCACTGTGCTAGATGGAAAGCCACAAAGATTAATAAGGCATAGCTCTGAAGAAGCATGCAGTGTAGCAGAGAGATAAAGCATGTCAAGTAATGTAAGATAGAATGAGTTCCGTGGTGTACTAGAAGATCACATAACCTGCTATGAGAACACAGAGGAAGCAAAAAGAACCCTAATTTGTGAGCTCTGAGAAAGTTACACAAAGGAGATCTGTGAAGAATAAGTAGGATTTTCACCAGTGGAGATGGGTGGGGGAAGCATGTAGGCAGTGAGAAATCCATGAACAAAAATATGGAGGTGAAATTCAATCTGCAAAGAACACATATCATAGATGTTTCCAGTATTTTCTCCCATCCTTTATCAGTCATGTGTCAGTCTCTTAAACCAACCAGTAGAACAGTGAGTGGTATGGCATGTTTTTTGAGTTTACACTGAAAAAGAGGGTTTCATTGAACAGTGCTGCTGGCAGTATTTTAAAAGAAAGATTTGAGTACCATGCTACATGTGAATTTGTCCAATTCTGCATGCAAAGCAGATGGCTGTTAAACATTTGTTCCATCCCTGGTATTGTCTGCCTTATAAGTGCTAAAGAGTAGCCGAAATGGAGAATTCTATCACGTTAAAGGAATTTTTGTCTATAATTTGTTTATAACATACTCTTGACTAACGGGCAAGCTCCTTTGCTCCCAGGGGGCTATGCTCCAAGTGCACACACATTCCAGAAAGATTAGCCTTTCCTCTGTTGCTGCTAAGAGCCCTAAAAGCCGTGGAAATCAATACATACAATAATTTATCACTGACAGATTAAAATTTCCTATTGATTTTTTTTCTGGAATGGGGATTTGTGTCCCCCAAAGAGCTTTTATTTTTTTAATAGACAACTAGGCAATCAGTTGTAATTTTAAGTCTTGAAATCCTTTGGCAACAGTTTTTATGGAAGACACAGAAGAAAAATAACAAGAGGCCCTGCATAGTTTCAAAGTCTTGCTGAGATGTACAGAACCGAATGTCACTTGCCTGCCTGTGCTAACTCTGAGCGTTGGTCCTCTGAAGTAGATTCTCTGTCCCTTGCCATGTATCTAACGACCGCTGTCAATTTGCAAGCGCCGGAAGTCTGGTGGGCTCCTTGTTTTCATTCCGTTTCTGGAAACAATCGTTTACTTGAAATGCAGTCTGAGGCTATCCATCTCCAGACCCCAGCAGGCAGTTGGTATTTGGAGGAGTCATTGTCCAAGCTGGCTTTCTACTAGTACTTTTTAAACTTGAATGTGGACACAAGTCTGGGGATGGGAGGTTGGCCATTAAGAGTCAGATTCTGATTCTGGGGTGAGACCTGAGATTTTACAGTTTTAACATGCTCCCAGGTGTTACCTGGAGCAGAACTTTAAACTCATCCCTCTTCAAGGTAGGAAAGACGGGTGGTATGATAAGACAGTGTGCTGAGCACTTGAAGGCCCCTTGATGACATGAAGCCCTGAAAAAATGTCCCACAAACATCAGAAACAGAACCCAAAGGGAGAATCTAAGCTTCTTACTGGTAAATCTTGTCCTTATTTATGTGTTCCTCTGAAGCCATATGGGGATGGGATAATAGAGGAAGAGAAAGAAAATAGATTGTTCATTCCTCTAGTCTACACGTTTTAAACCCCTATTACATGCCAGATTTCAGGCACAGGGAATATAAATTATAATAATAAAATGGATAGAGAAGTAGCCTATTTTGGAAAGGCAGATATTGAAAGTATTCCACTCAACCCCTTTATTTTTGTCAGGAAACTTTTACTCCAAGAGATCCTATAAGGAATCCAGCCATTCAGCATTTCCCAGCAGAACAACATTATCTGCCATTGTTCTTTGTGTTTAAAGATACTTCTGGCAATGATGTTACTATTCCTGTGTGTGTCTGGCAGAAATCCCTAAGATGTGACCTAATTTCCAAATAGCTTGTCCTTCTGGTGAGGTATTATTAGTAAAACCTGCTGTAGTTTATGACTCTATAGACTTGGAGAAAATAGAAGGGCAAAGGAGAGTTCCACCTGGATTAGTTTGTGTGACTAGATGATCTTTTTGGAATAATAGCTTATGCCCATTATATGAAGAGATGGTGTAGAAACCAACATACCATCTTTTCTGAGAGAAGGGCTCTTAAAAGCCTGGAAGAGGAGGATCATTAGGTAATTTGTTGTTAGCTCAAGAAGGGCACATCCTGGTATATTTATAGCACACTGCCCAGGGGGAGAATGTTTATGTATGGACCTCTTTTATCATCCATCTCTCCTGAGTGGATCTTGAAAGTTAAATTATGACATTGCATTATGCTTAAAAGAGAAAGATGCTTCATAGAAAAGGCATTTACTAAGCTCTTGAGGGACGGTTGCACACTGATCAAATGACAGATGGTGTTCAGCTTTCACAATGTAGGAGTGCTAAAAGAATGTCGGGTCACAGTGAAGCCAGGAAAAATCAGAGGGAAATATGCTGCAAGTTGGTCTAAGCCTGGCATAAGAAGGCGAGGTACCAGGAAAAGGGTCCCAACCACCAAGAGAGGAAAGAAAACTGAAATTTAAAAATGACAGTACTTCAATTGTTTTTTTTAGAGGTGCATACACAGATATTTACTAGCAGCTAAATCAAAGTAAAGGAACTACAGCAATTGGGATATAGTGTATTTTGCTGTGTATAATGCTTTCCAAGTATAATGTGCACCCACGTTTTTGGCCCAAACTTTCAGATAAAAATCTTTTGTTTTAATTTTTTAATTCAAATTTTTATTTGTTTACATTTAGGTACTTTTTTTGTATTATAAAGAAATTTTAGTATTTATTTTTTAACATATTATGGTACAAGAAATTTTATGCAACAAATAATTACAAAACACAAGAATCAATACAAGGTACAAGAAATTTTATGTACCGGTAATAGATTTACAATATTTACATATCACAGACAGGCAAGAACTCTTTGTCGTAGCAAGTTCGTTGTAAGTTCAACAAAACCAATGAACGTATTCCAGGGTATTATTTTGCATATTATTTTGCATACAGATATCATTATTGGTTTCTAGAGTTACACTTTCAACTCATAAGCATAAATAAAAGAATTAAAAACATTTATATAGATATGGAATTAGTACTACCCATGTATAATGCTCATCCTTATTTTTTCCTCACAAATTTGGGCAAAAAAGTGCACACTATACATGGCAAAACATGATACTCAGAATTAAAACTTAGTCCTTCAGAACTTTTAAAAAATGGCTTCAATTTAGAGATTTAATTTCAATCTCTCAGACGTTTTTTCTTCTTTTTAAAAGATTTTTATTAAAAATGTAGCTAACATTAGTTTCAGGGATACACCATAGTTATTCAACATTTATATACCTAAAGAAATGATCACCATGATAAGTCCAGCAACCATCTGATACCATGCAATCACACTATGTTCCCATGCTGTACATTATATTCCCTATGACTTGTTTGTTTTACACCTGGAACTTTGGACCTCTTATTCCCCTTCCTCTTAGACCCCCCCTTTTACATTTATCAATTACAGTTGACATTCAATATTATTTTATGTTAATTTCACGTGTACAGCATAGTGCTTAGACATTTATATAATTTAAGAAGTGAACTCCCTGACTAGTCTAGTACCCACCTAGCAATATACATAGTTATTACCATAACATTGACTATATTTCTTATGCTTTACTTTACAACCCCATGACGATTTTGTAACTACCAATTTGTACTTTTTAATCCCTTCACTTTTTTCACCCTGTCCCCCAACCTCTCCATTTATCACCCCAACAAATCTAGTACCCATCTGACACCATATATAGTCATTACAATATTATTGACTATATCCCTTATGCCATACCCTACATCCCCATAACTACTTTGTAACAAACCAATTTGTACTTCTTAATCCCTTCCCTTTCTTTCACCCAGATCCCAAAACCCCCTCCCATCTAGCAACTATCAAAATGTTTTCTGTATCTATGAGTTTGTTTGTGTTTTGTTTGTTAATTTTGTTCTTAGATTCCACATATAAGTGAAATAACATTACATCTGTCTTTGTCTGATATACTCTACTCCAGGAGTGTCCTTTGTGTGGGTTGTATGTGCTATCCTGTTACAGTTGAGCCTTGATTGCTATTGGCATGTCAGTGGGTGACCCTCAGGCTGACTGGTTATGGGGTTTGGGCACATCTACAGCTTATGGGCTGCTGTGTGGGAGGCTTACCCCACTGAATGGGATTCACCCCAGTGGGCTTTGGTGCCTGTTGAGACCACCCTTTGTGTGTAGCACTTGTGGGGCTAACTGGGCTGTGCTCTGCTATGATCTGAAGTCAACCTCCAAGTATGTTGGTTCTGGGGTCTCTTGGGAGGGGCTCCAGTGCAGGCCCAAGTCAGCCACTGTCTTTGACTGGCTGGGGGTTACCTGGTAGGAGTTACAAAGCAATCCATGGTTGTTTGCTGCCTGTGCTAAACATGGAGGTGCATGGTAGAGGCCACACTGCAAACCAAGGATGGCTGCCACCAATACAAAGCCTGGGATAACTCCACAAAAAGCCAGGACACCCAGGGCCTGCTGCCACTTTCCAGCTCCCTTAAGGTTCAGCCACTGATAAACCTTCATGTGGTACATGAGTTGGGCAAGGCAGGGTCTCAGGGATTCACTAGAGTGTGATAAGCTGTGGTCACCAGGTTAATGTAGACTCTGGTTTGGTGAAAATGCTGAGTCTGGAGCTACTCACCAAGAATCTCAGAGCACACCAAGGCCAGTTGTCACCTGCGTGGGACCTGTGGTTCCCATAGTTTTCCACTAAAGGGTGCAATGCAGGGAGGGTCTGGCTGCTTGCAGAGAAAGTGCCTCCAGCTGTGTGTGAGATTGGGTAGGGAGGATCTCGGCTGAGTCATCAGGGCAGAGCAGCAGAGCTCATCAGGCTAATCAGATTCAGATTTGACCTGTGGGGGCGGGCTCAACATAGGAAAGATGGCGTCTGCCTCTGGGCTGCACAGGGGCAGGACCCCTTACCAGGAAAATGTCAACTGTCCTCCAGTCCTCCTTGTGAAGCCACACACCTCAGTCTGCCACCTGTATGTCTCCAAGGCCCCCTGAGTCAACGTCCCTGCGCTGGAACTCAAGGTGAGTGCCTGCGAGCGAGTGAGTCTGTGCGCGGGCCATTTAAGAGGACGTCTGCATTTTCCGCTGCCTTCTGTCCCACCTGAATGGTCAGAATCCCCACTATTTTTCACAGCCAGATGTTGTGGGGCTTCCTCTTCTCTGCACCAGTACTCTGGGCTGGGGAGCCTGGTTTGGAGGGCTCAGGTCCCTCTCTCCCCTGGAGGACCCTCCATAGCTAAGATATCCCTCCTAATTCTCAGTCACCACCGGGAGGTTTCGGGCCGCTCTGGGTCTCCAACCCTTTTACAAGTCTTGTTGTGGTTTCTTTATATTTTTAGTTATAGAACTTCTGTTTGGATAGACTTCAGATGGTTCTCCAGGTTGACTGTTGTATAATTTAGTTGTAATTTTAATGTGTTCACGGAAGAATGCTGGCATAGTGTTTATCTAGTCTACCATCTTGGATTTCTCCAACAATAATTTTTGAAAAGCAGGTCTGCCTCTAATTTAGCAGTGGGATGTTGGGTAGGTTATCAGTGTCTCTGGGCCTTGTTCTACTAATACAGCAGATAAGAGATTTTAGATGATCTTTAAGTTCCCTCCCAGCTCTGTAACTTTGAGTGCTTATTACCAGTATGTGCTAAATGCATCATGAAATAAACACACGTGTATTATCATCTAATCTCTGGGAGGATTTTTATTGTTTTACTTTGTTTTGTCAGAAAAGGAAACTAAGGTTCAGAGAGCTTAAGAAAAGAAACCAGACCAAGCTTACCCAGCTAATAGGAAGTGGAGGTGGGATTCGAATCCAGGGAATTTGACACCATAGCTAATGCATTCAAGCTTTATAATATATTGCCTTTATAAGAATTTTATGGGTAAAGAAGAAATAAAATATAAATATTTTATTTATAACTTTCTTAGAAAATCAATTGGGAGATGGGGGGCGGGCTCTTACAATATTTGTTGTATGCCTATTTTACAATTCTTGACATATTGGAGTTTGATCCTAATAAAGATAAATGTTATAAGTGGTGTTGTAATTTAATGCCCAAGAATTTAAAATGTGAGATGAGCATAACACACCTTCCTCTTACCTTACTAAGGTCACTTTGCTGCAGGTACTGAGAGCTTAGCTTTTCAGGTTCTGGCCTGCCCAGCTGAGTCCTCTTTGTCAGGCCAGGCAGCTAAAAAGTAGCTACACAAATGTTAACTAATAGCATCTAGGATTTGTATTCCTGTCTCCTAAACTGGAGATTCTGGGAGCGGGGAAGTGCTGGGCTGCAGACAGCAGCTTCCTCTCACTCTCTTCCAGCAGCATGTCCCATGCCCACATGACAGGGGATCCAGTAGCGTTTCCAGGTTTGCATGCTGACTTTCCTCCTAAGACTAGAGGTCTGTATTAAACACCATCAGGTTATGACACCCTTCCTAGCCTTTGGAGACAGTATGGCAAAGGGCAGTGGTAGGGTACCTTAACAATTTTTGTATATCTGCGTCCCACCTGTATATACTCTTATTTACTTATTTATTTTCTTTAAACGGACTCACTTTTAAAATTTAAATAACTTAATCTTTTTAAAGCAGAAAACTTCAAGAAGTTTTAAGTGTGATATTTAGGTCTATGATTCATTTTAGTTAAATTTGTGTATAATGAGAGGTATGGTTATTTTATTTTTTGTATATAGAGATCCAATTATTCCAGCAATATTATGGAAAAGGTTATCTTTTCTCTGAAATTATCTTTGTTCCTTTGTCCTTCTCCTTGGTAGTTAGAGTGGGTTCTTTGTTCCTCTTCATTGCTTGCTGGACAGCCAAAATTTGAGCTTCCACTCAAGTGTCCTCTACCTCTTGCAGGAGGCTCCTGCTGCTGACCCATTAGCTTGGACTCTAAGTTTGCTATATCTCTGACATTGTAATTTAGTCTGTTATTGACCTCTCTTTGGTTACTTTTGCTTAAAAATAAAATCCTCCCTTTTCTTGGGGGTTTGCTAAGTACCCCAGACCTATTTCTGCCAACCCCTCAAATTCTCTTTTTATACCAACTTGCCCTTATCCCAAAAGTTACAACTTACAAAATGAGTTTGAAATTTTATAAAACGTGGGATAGGGTAAGAAAAGATTTAAATTTTGTATAGAAGAAATGTATGGATATTCATTAAGCAATGTCATTAACTGGGATTCATGTCCCATTTGGGATCTCTATTTAATGGTTCTTGTGGCTAATGAGCTATTTCCCTTGTGTGACTCCTGTTTGAGGGTGGGACCAAGCCATCTATGTATTATCCCACATATGTGTACACACAGAGGTACATATACTGACAAACACACACACATACACAGAAATCTGGTAATAGTTTTTATACTTAACCGTCACTCTCCTTCTAGTTAATTTACAGGTATATTTTACAGTTATACTACGGGGGAAATTTCTAAGTTATTGGATCTTAGAGACTCTAAGGGATCATCTCGGTTGGGTGGGCTGTCAACTCTGATGAATTGGTAGCAATGGCTTGGAGCACCGCATTGAAAAGATTGCCAGGCTGAGTTTAGTTCAGCAGGAAAAAGAGCTATCATTGATTAGTCATGCCTCCCATGGCTAGGGGTGGTAGCATATATGTTTATATGCTGTATTACTAACTGCGACCTAAGATCAGGCCACTCTCTTTTTCAGTGCAATAATCTCTTCTATACTATCTTTCAGAGCTGGTCTCTAACCGCTGTGGCAATTTTTCAGTATTTGTGAGCTTGCTGTTTTTCAAGAATGCTCCTTGCATTGTTGAATGGCTTACATGTTGAGTCTAAAATCTACCATTTGGAGCTATAGAGACCAAGTTTACACCCTATTCCACATTGTAGTTTTTCAAATATCACAAGATAGCTATTATGTAATCTCTTCTCCTAGATAGACGCCACCATTTCTTTCAACTATTTTTCAGTTGTGTGGTTTCTGGGTTTCACACCATCCTGGATGTTATTTAATTTTTCCTTGCTACCTTTCAAGTGTGCTACTCCGAATGGGATGAAGGATTTTAGATAAGCTCTGACTAACTGGAATT
Source organism: Rhinolophus ferrumequinum (assembly GCF_004115265.2). Lineage (NCBI taxonomy): Eukaryota > Metazoa > Chordata > Mammalia > Chiroptera > Rhinolophidae > Rhinolophus > Rhinolophus ferrumequinum. The sequence continues at coordinate 25,664,635 of NC_046296.1, read as the reverse complement.
AATTGGGGCTCTTTCTTATTGGCTTACACATACTTACATTAATAAACTTCAGTTTGCACTTAAAACATATTAGTTGGTTATTTCACACTGAACTTTCAGTAAATTTTTTAAAAAATTCTTTTTATATGAATCACTCAATTCAGTTCTTTTTTTCTGCTCAATTCACTTCTTTCCCCCCCTGAGTTTATATTTAAATTTTTACCTTTGAAATTGTATCTTAAGAATAACTGCACTTTCCTGAATACCTGTGCTGCATATTCTATTTGTATTTTCTTTCATATCTATGAAATAGATATTCTATTCCATTTTGCAATTGTGAAAACTGAGACTCAGAGATGCCCAATGTTGCACAGCTAGTAAGGTGCAGAGTCTGGAATCAAATCCAGCTCTCTCTGACCCTGGAGTTTTATCTCTTTTGTCTGCCAAATGCTCTCAATTTGATAGTTTTGAATCCTGAATCCATTAAAGAAAAGAAAAAAAGGTGGGGGGAGATAAATAGAGACTGTCCTTTTGTCAAGATGTTCTTCATTTCTGGCATTCTGATGCATGAGTCAAGTACTTCATTTAAAAATAAATAAATAAAAAGGAAATAAACTTTGGCCTGATCAGTTCCTGTTGAACTCTCTTGGTTCCTAGTGGTCATCTTTTTAAAGTACTCACTAGCTGCCTGCTTAGTTATCCAATCGAGAACTTTGCTAGGGATTAAGGACAAGTTTTCAGACTATAATTTCCAGATCCACGATTACTGGGACATTTGTTAATGTTCTTTGTCTGGTCCTTGTCCTATTTCCCGTAAGTCCTCACAGCTGTTCTCAGTGGTTCTACCCTTACATCTGCACTTGTGTTCACATCTCGGGGATGGAAGTGGAGGGGAGGAGGAGTCTGCCCTCATTTGAAGTAACTAAGTGCTTTCATGCTACATTCCCTCATTTTATTCTTTTATTTCTTCCCAATAATGCTATTTCTTCCATTTCCAATTTGTAGGTAAGAAGCAGTGTCTCTCTCTTAATGGAGGGATTAATGGAATAGATGCACTCAACAAAGTTCTTAGTAATTTCTGTTGAGTGTATTCTAAAGTGACATTTTATGGTACCAACAACAACAAAAGACAGTGAATGCACTTCCCCAAAAGCCCACCTTCTATTATAAGGCAATGAAATGAATTTCGGTACTATTTACTCTTTCAGATGATCTGTGCTGGGAAATTGGTCCATTAATAAAAAATAATAGAGCCAAATATGAGTATTAATAGGTGTGGTTAATCCCCTGATTATGTCCCACATAGATCTAAGGCTATATGTATTTTAAAAGTTTATTTAAAAGTTTCTATACTATTGCATAGACTGGCACCCATACAGGATTCATAAATTAGATCATAAGATCACACAGATTGACACACCTGCACAGTACAGTGTGTGAGGGGTGTATTGTGGAAACAAAAGTTCACCGTCACCAATCTAATGTCAACAGGAGTCTCCAATTTGGGGTGCAGAAAGAGGAGAAACTTTATTCAAATTAATAGTTTGCAAACTGAGGAAAATGGCCTGTGGTGGAAACAGAAAGTGGGTTCCCCTGAGATAGAAGGGAAACCTGCTTACATAGAGAAAGTGCCTACTTTGGTTCCTGATTGATCCATTTTAAAACGAATGAGGAATCCAAGTTTGCACAGTTTGATTGGTCCAAATAGCACTGTCCTGATTGGGCATTATAGAGCTGCTCTGATAAAGATGGTAAAGAGGCAAATAAGGATATAACTAAACAGCTCCAATTGGATGGGGCAGGTCTCAACCCGTTGGTCAAAATATGATTCCAAGGGTCAGCTGGACTGCAGGAGCACAGTACAGGAGACTGACAGTTCAGTCTGGCTTTTCCCTGAAATGCATGAGAGGTTTCTGACAGCAATGCCTGCTAGACTCTGGTTATAAATGTAAGCCTAATTAACCACAAGGAATCCTTCTTGGCAGATATATTCCTTCTCCTGGTCCACAGTTGTTAACACAAAGGTTTACCTGGGTAAAAGTTATAAAGTAAGCACTAAATATCCAGATAAAAGCTTACTCTCAGTTGTTTTCATGCTTCCCAGTGCTAGAAAGAGAGCTTGTCTGTGAGGCACCAGTAGACTACATGTTGTTAGTGTGGAGGGACATTGAAAGATTTGATATACTACAAGAAGCAGGGTGCTCCCTTTATAAATCTGACTTGTCAAGATTAGCAACCTTTGATTCCTGTTTCCACGTGCTACCTCCTCTTTGTAGTCCTCAAAAGCAAGCCCTGACAAAGCCTGGCTCCGTCCTTCCTTCCAATTCCTTATCAGGAAGACCCCATGGTCCTTCTACATAATTCCTTTAGAGGCTTTGAAATCCGGGTCTCCCGAGCACAAGAGGTCATGAATATTCATCTGGGGGCGTGGCCCCGCTACAAGCGCCGCTCCTGGCAGCTGAGACCAGCTGAAAGGCCAAGCCAGCTGCATGCAGGAGAAACAGTTCTCATTTTGTGTGCGGGGCTGATGAGCTGTCCAGCCTCGAGCCTGATCCAGACGGCACATTGTGCGTGTGTGGAAGGGGCTTTGCTAAGACGAATGGGTTTTACTGAGGCAGGGCCCAGGAGCTGTAATTCGAGGGGCTTAAATCTCCCTGCCACCCACCTGCCAGGGCATGTGAAATTCCATTGATAAAAATTCAGGCATTATCCTCTCCAGGAGTTTGTCCTTTTTTAAGAATACAAATACCCCTTGTGTGAATAATTGGAAGCTTTTAATCCTCTGGTGGCACCTCTTCCTTTGCAATTCTCTCCAATGGAGACTCTTCTGCCTTCTCAGGGCTAATCACAATTGCTCCTCACATTTTTTGTTTTTTTTAAGATCATTAAGCCATTCTTGTCTCTATTTCCCCTCCTCTTCATCATCCTTTATTTAGTAGTATAGCATAATTGTTAAAAGCCAGACATCCTGAATTAAAATTCCAGTTTGACCGCTTACAATCTGTATGAATGTGTCAAGTTAACTTCTTTTGCCTCAGTTTCTTCATGTGCATAATGGAGGTAATAAAACCAGCTACCACATGGCATTGGTCTGAGAATGAAATGAGCTATGGTGGTCACATGTATTATACATATGAATATATATATATTACATATGTAATATTTTATATATGTATATATAACATATAATATATATAATATACATATATATTGCTTGAACAGTGCCAGGCATATTTTAAACACTCTGTAAATGTTAGTTATTGTTTTTGTTATTTTATCTTTTGACTGGCTAAGACTGACGGAAGACAGCTGAGTGAAAACAGTGGAAGTCAGCTGGGGTACATCCTGCTGGAGGCGAAGCCCCATCAGAAGCAAAGGGGGCAAGAAACCTCATTCACCAGAGTCAAGAAGAAAGTCAGACTGAATCCATAGAGGGTGCGCCTGCAGTGTGAGTTGGGATGCAGCTAAGAAAGGAGTGCCGTGGGGGAAGCATGGGAACCAAGCTGTTTGAGGAAGGATCTCACAGTGTCCAGAGATAGTGATCACAGTACCATAACAAGCTTTTTCATTTGTTTATTTTTAGGCTTTGTCCCAGACCCTAGTCTGTACTCCACTAATTCTTAAAGCGCTAGGAACCTCAGGCTGGCTCTGGGAGCAGGAGCTAACCCTTTAGTTGGGGTAACCCAAGTTGAGAAGTTTACACTCTAGGATTCTCCACTGACCACATCTCCCTGTGTTTGCACTGTTCCCATCTTTAAAATTCCATTATCCTCAATATGGCACTTAAAACTTGATCCCACCTAGTCCTTCTAGGTGGTTACATTGGTGCTGGCTCTACCTATCTTTCTGTTTCTACTGGCACTGTCTACCCACCCTTTGCCCACCACACATTATCCACCACCATCCCCATTGATTTTCAGGTATGCCTGTCTTCTACAGTTTCCTAAACACGTTGGTGGTGGAGACAATGCTATGTTTCATTTCATCTACCTCATTTCATCTTCCTGGGAAGATGAGAAAATATTTCCCAGTTTCTCTTGCAGTTAGGTTGGGACAACAAATTCTTGATAACAGAAAAATGAGCAGATGGGATATAACACTTCTGGTTCAAGGAGTGAGGGGTCTGAGAGAGGGGTTTGAGTTCTCCATGCTCATTCTCTCTTGTCTATAAGCCAGGAAATGCAGAAGTCAAAGACAGTGGTTGCAAGATGGAAGAAACAGTCCTGAGTTTCTGTTGTAGGATAACTAATAGGCATTGGATTTTTTTTTTTTTAATGAGAAAAAAAAGCTTCTGAGATTATGGGGTTTATTTGTTATCTCAGCAGAGCCTATTGTATCCTAACTAATAATACACATGCTAGGCTCTTTCTCATTTTGGTGTTTCCATAATTACATTATGCCAGTTGGAATGCCTCCCTGCTTTCCTACGCTATAGTAAATTGCTACTATTCTTAAAAATCTCCTCTGTGCTCTTACAGCATTGTGCTCAGGTTTCTCACCTAAGTAATTAGACGGATCTTGGTACCAGTAAGGAAAATGAGAAAGGAGAAAGAAGAGTACATTTGGTAGAAAAGAAGAGCTTCATAATATGTATGATGAATTTGAGAATGGAATATCCAGGCAGAGATGTCCAGAAGACATTTAGATATGTGAATCTGAAGCTCAGGAGAAAGGCATGAGCTTAAAGGCTGGTAGAGAGTTGGGAGTTATTGGCATATAGGAAGAAGTGGACAAGATCACCCAGCAAAAGTCTGTAACGTAAGATAAGAAGAAGATAGAAGAGGAAAAGATAGAACTTAGTGAAACCCCAACATTTTGGGGGAAGCAGAGAAAGTGGAGCCTTACACTTTCCTAACTTCATGGTGTCCCCCTAAGCCATCCAAGATTGAGCATGAAATCTGGAAAACTAGGACTATATTGTTTATCAAAATTTATAAATGAAATTTATATATGAAATTTAATTTTGAAGAAAACAGGGTACTGTGCAATCAAAACTCTTGCATAGACATGAAAATGTTTTTGTAGGTGGAATTGCTTGCCTTTATTATTGAGAAAAATTCCCTGCAAAAGTTCAGCTTTGATCATGATATAAGAAACTATAAATTGGCAAATTTAATTTAAAAGCCCACCATGGCTTTTATATTCCTGGCTTTCCTCAACCTGAAGTCTTCTGACTTATATCAACTTAAGGGAGTGAGAAAGTCGCAAGGATTTTTAACTTGTCTTAGAATCAATTGTCTTCACTATCCTCTGTTTGTTTTGTTTTGTTTTCTTCATGTGATTGCTCTTCAGAAGTAACAAATTGTTCTAAACGGTCCTCATATTACTGCAGATCTTTAAATGGCACCTGGATTGCCATCATGAGTCAACAGAGGTGTGATTGAAACATACTTTAAGGTCTTCAGCAGACCACTAAAGTTCCTTCAACCCTCATACTATTTGGCATCTGTAGTCTTGGAGGCTCCCAGGTCCAGATCTCTGGAGTATCTCTCCCCCAGAAATGTAACTCCCTGTGAAATCAGTTCCATGTGAAAAAAGAATGGTTTCCCTTTGACACAAAGATAGAGATAACATCAACCATTATATTGTCAAATAAAATTCCAAATGCATTATACCTTGCTGGTCTAATGTAGGTTTGAGTTGGAAGGTGGGAACACCCAAATGCATTCCCAATAGTTAATTCTATCACAAATCTGCCATTGGATGCAGCATTCAGTAATTTAACTCTTTCTTAAGTCTTTGGGGAAATTTAAGTGCATATGACATCTGCCCTCGATCTTGGGAGTCTTCAGTAAAATCAATGTCTATATGGTATATAAATATACCACCATGCAGTATGTGGTATATTTCATGAACATCATGTATTAAAAGCCCTAACTGAGAGAGTAAAAGAGAGAACAGACAGTGAAAGGCAGCCTGCCCTCTGTCAAGGGCACCCCTCCAGAGTGACATCTGTTTATGAGTTGCTGGATAGCATTTTTCTCATACTGAAAAAATTATCCTGTGATCTGCAAATTGAATGTCCTGTCCGTGTATTTATTAATTACTTTAAATTTCCTTTCATCAAGTTGGTGAAAACCTTCACACATCCTCTAAATGTATAACACTTTGCTGTTCGTAGCGGTGTCATTGTTGTAACTAGCATTTTGTTTGTTAGTTTGTCTCTGAATGTCTATTGTAGACTAGTCTTCATATTAGGGGCTTTATAACATCTTCAGTTTCCACATCAACTCTATAAGATGGTCATTACAATTTTCATTTTATAGAGTCGGAAACTGAATCTTGGAGAGGTTAGTAAATTGCTTCAGGTCATAGCTGGTGAGTGATAGAGTTGGATTCTAAGCCAGTACTGTCTGCCTCCATAGCTCATGCCCTTTCTGTGAGAACGTCTCAGTTAGACTTCTTTGTGCCATCTTGAAATTCTTTCTCAATAACTTCTCACTTGAACTTGGAAGCTCCAAGTTCCTGAGCCAGCCCTTGGGAGAGTTTGATGAGTTAGTTTTGAGGGAACTGAAAATTCTCTGAGTCTGGACATCAAAGTACACGTATCTTGGAGTTCCTGCCTCCTCAGCAACTGGCCTTGTCAATGACCGGTCAGGTCAATAGTGAGTGGTGGGTGTTTGTTCATCTGGGCTTTCATTTTAGCTCTACTTCTAACTCATAGGGTGACATGAGGATGTCACTTAACCATTTCATTTCTCTGATTCTCCAAATATAAAATGGAGGCATGTAAAGAATAACCTTCTTTCTTGAGGGCTTGCATGGACTAGTTAATTAGGCCTTAGACTACATTTTAGAACCATCAAGCATATCAATTCAAGTCTGTAAACATTTATTCAACGCCTACAGTGTGCAGAGCAGGTGGAGGCATGGTGTTTCTGAACTGTAGATGCACTATTCTATTTCCTTCATTTTTTACCTGTCTAATACTCTATCCCACCTCTAAGAATGCCTTAATGTCCACCTACGTTTTTCAATCCCTGTGTGCCAAGATTGAGTCCGGAGTGCTTTATCATCCCTGCCCATTCTATTTTGTTTGCAGGGAAATGTAGCATAGTTCCTTCTTGCCCTATAGTAAATTCTGTTAGAATTCAACTGGTTTGGAAAATGATCTCTTCCTGCTTTACTAAACTGATCATAATTCTCTAAGTTGGAGTGTGGCATCGCCCGTACAGGTCTACACTATTAGCTCGGGGGAGTATGCTTTTTAATTTTGATTTCAAACATGCATCTGACCTAACATTGGGTTTTCCCACACTGAGATCATGATAGTGACAATAGAACTTTCATGTGTTTGGGGCTCTCACCAAGTGTATTCATGTGCCTGAGATACAGCATTCCTGAGATTCCCAGGTCCGATCTTCCTTTGTCTGTGTGCCAACTCATGAGATAACAGCATGCTGTGAACAAATCCAAGATCAAGATCACACTATCAAAAGCCAGCTCTCCAAAGGTTGAAATTTTATTCTATCCCATTGTACCTGTTTTTTCATATTTCATTTGGAAATCTTTTAGTAGCAAGGCAGCTTTCTGGAACTCTGTTGTAAGAAGTTCTGTAGTTGGTGGGTATTTTTACACGTGTGTCCATTTGCTTCTACTCCTTTTTAGGGTAGGGAAGAGCTTCCATTTACCTGGATGCCTGGGATGTTTTAATTTCTACTATTCGCTTAGCATTAATTAGAGTAGTGAATGTTTTAGATTCTTAGTATCTTAGGGATACAAGGGGAAAGTCTTCAAAGAATCTGTATCAGAGTCAAAGATGTATAGTGTGTGCTAAGAAGAATGAGCAACCCTGGGTGCCAGGAGCAAGGCAGCTGAAAAGAATTGGAGGATTCATTGGCTTTCTAAGAAAAGGACAGTGTGGGTCTCAATGCTTCATTTCATCAAGTTTAAGCAGTGTCCATTTCAGGGAATATTTGGTCTGTGCTAGGTGTTGTTCAAAACTCATATACAAGGACTTGAACCAGTGGACTAAAGGGAGAAAAACTATTTTGGAAGAACAATAGCAGTTAGAGACCTGGTTGGGGGCGGTGAGGAGCCATGAGACTACTGTTAAAGCCGCTTCTCTACTTCTTCTGGTATCAAGTTTGGAAACCACATTTGACTAGAAATGTGCAAATGATATAAAACTTTTGAGACCAATTCTTGTCTATTGGGCCTTTACTTCCAAGATCCCTTAGTTATCCGATCTCTCTTATAAGGGATCTAGATACATCTTAAGGGCTCTGTCTATTCCACTAAATTTATTCCTCTGACAACATATGGGTTTGAAAGATTAAAACCAGCAGGGAGGGTTTTGCAGATTGGGAATCTATTTGTGTTTTCTCAGATTGGGATCACTTTTTTAAAAAGCTTTTGAAGGTAATGACTGACATGACAGAAGGCCCAGTATCACAAAGAGCAATCCTAGACAAAGCAGTTCAATAGGTTCATTAGCTGTACTTTTTTTTTATAGTTTCCTACGACATTTAATTATCTCAGATGCAGCTGCACCATAAGAATGGTCACTAGAAGCTGAAATACATCCTAAACAATAAGGATTCCTTTAGATGGAAATATCGTGAGTCCTCATCTTTTATTTCTTGTATTAACTTTGCAGGAGCTTTCACTGCTCTAGGAATGTCAGCCCAGCTGACTTTCCCATAGACCCTGAGTTCTATTGTTTATGGAATCAATGATTCTATTCATTTTTATATCACAGTAGGACTGGGTTCATACTAATTTTAGAAGCTCTTTTCTCTTTGGACCAGACAAGCTATCAAAAGCTTGGTTTGCCTTTTGGGAAGTAAGAAATCAGAAGTATTCAATTATAACCTTTGAAAATTCTTACTAATATAGAAAATTAGAGAGTTTTCTTGGAAATATAGCAGAGAGGTCCATGATTGCTTCATAAAATCATCACTCAATTGTATACATTTTAAAACTCCCCAGAATTAGAAGAAATACCACGACAAGTATTTTAAATATTCACTGTCAGGAATGCAACACAAGACCAAGGTCCTGCCATTCCCAGATGGCACCTTTAAAATTTCTTTCATTTTAACATTGCTAACATTTTACTGCTTTGATTGAGGCAAAATGAAGAAATGGTAAAGCAACTCAATGCAAGTAAGTAAAAATACTGTTAAATGTTGTTAAATTTTTTTTGAAGTTATGGGCTCTGTGCTCTGTGAATCAAAGGAAGGCTATGATATCAGGCCTGAGTAAAATATGTGTAAATCCATGTTTTTCTCAAATAAAATTTGAAATATTTGTCCATGTATTTTGTTCCCTTCAATATATCAAATTTATTCCAAGCAAATAAAGACATGTGCAAAGATTTAGCTACAAGTTGATAATAGCGAAAAATTGGAAGTAATGTAATATTTAAGTTGCCCAACCAATAAATAATGGCAAATGCATACAATAGAGTGGGTGGTTATTTTATGGTTTTCCAGCCATTTATTCAGATTTTCAAAGTGAAAGATGTGCTGATTGACAGTTTAATGGAAAAACACCCACCTCATGACCGTTCCTCCTGCCATTCAGGCATGTATGTCCCAAGGCTCTAGCCCAGGCTCTCTTTCCTCTTCCTTGCTTTACAAATTATTGCTATTGTTGTTTAGTTCTTTATTAGAACCTTCTAATTGTTCTGTGCATCCTCAGCATCTCTTGCCTCTAATCCATTATAAACACTCTTGCCAGGTTAATTTTCATTATTATTATTGTTATTATTTTATTTCATTTTTTAAATTAAAGTTTATTGGGGTGACAGTTGTTAGTACAGTTACATAGATTTCAGGTGTACAATTCTGTATTACATCATCTATATGTCACATTGTGTGTTCACCACCCAGAGTCAGTTCTCCTTCTATCACCATATATTTGATCCCTTTTACCCACATCTACCACCTGCCTACCCTCTTACCCTCTGGTAACCACTAAACTATGGTCTGTGTCTATGAGTTTTTGTTTCTTCATTTGTTTGTCTTGTTCCTTTGTTGTTTTCAGTTTTATATGCGATATATCAATGAATTCATATGGTTCTCTACTTTTTCTGTTGGACTTATTTTGCTTAGCATAATAATCTTAAGATCCATCCACATTGTCGCAAATGGTACTATTTCATTTTTTCTTATGACAGAATAGTATTCCATTGTGTATATATACCACAAATTCTTTATTCATTCATCTATCGAAGGACATTTTGGTTGTTTCCATGTCTTGGCCACCCTAAATAAAGCTGCAATGAACATTGGAGCACACGTGTCTTTATGAATAAATGTTTTCAGATTTTTTGGGTAGATACCCAGGAGAGGGATTGCCGGGTCATATGGTAATTCTATTCATAAGTTTTTGAGGAACCTCCACACTGCCTTCCATAGCGGCTGCACCAATCTGCATTCCCGCCAACAGTGTATGAGGGTTCCTTTTCCTCCACAGACTCTCCAACACTTGTTACTATTTGTCTTGTTGATGATAGCCATTCTGACTGGGGTGAGGTGATATCTCATTGTGGTTTTTATTTGCATTTCTCTGATGATTAGTGATGTTGAGCATTTTTTCATATGTCTATTGGCCATATGTCCTCTTTAGAGAAATGTCTATTCAGGTTCTCTGCCCATTTTTTAATTGTATTGTTTTTTTGTTGTTGAGTTGTATGAGTTCCTTATATATTTTGAATATTAGCCCCTTATTAGAAGCATTGTTTGCAAAAATCTTCTTGCATTTTGTTGGTAGCCTTTATTTTGTCGATGGTTTCTTTTGCTGTGCAGAAGAGTTTAAGTTTGATATAGTCTCATTCATATATTTTAGCTTTTACTTCCCTTGCCTTTGGAGTCAAATTCATGAAATGCTCTTTGAACCCAAAGTCCATAAGTTTAGTACCTAGGTTTTCTTCGATGCAGTTTATTATTTCAGGTTTTATGTTAGGTCTTTGATCCATTTTGAGTTAATGTTGGTACACGGTGACAGATAGCAGACTAGTTTCATTCTTTTGCACGGGGCTTTCCAATTCTCCCAGCACCATTTATTGAAGAGGTTGTCTTTTCTCCATTGTATGTTTTTGACTTATTTATCGAAAATGATCTGCCCATCTTTATGTGGGTTTATTCCTGGGTTCTCAATGTTATTCCATTGGTCAGTGTGTCTGTTTTTCTGCCAATACCATATTGTTTTGATAATTGTTGCCCTGTAGTACAAGTTGAAGTCAGAGAGTGTGATACCTCCAGCATTGTTCTTTTTTCCTTCGGATTGCTTTGGCTATTCGGGGTCTTTTGTTGTTCCATACAAATCTGATGATTTTTTGTTCTATTTCTTTAGAAAATGCTATTGGGATTTTGATGGAGATTGCATTAAATCTGTATATTGCTTTGGGTAATATGGCCATTTTAACTATGTTGATTTTTCCAGTCCATGAATGTGGAATGTCTTTCCATTTCTTTGTGTTATTTTTTTTTATTAAAGTGTTAATGTACAATTAGAAGGTTTATAATACAAATTCTGCTACTTTTCTAATAGTTTTTTTTCTTTATATTACACTTACTTTTAAAAAAGATTTTTATTAAAATGTAGCTAACATATAATATTGTATTAGTTTCAGGTATACAACATAGTTAATTCAACATTTATATACCTAAAGAAGCGATCACCTTGATAAGTCCAGCAACCATCTGATATCATCCTACACTATCACAATATTATTGACTATATTTCCTATGCTGTGCATTACATCCACATGATTTATTTGTTTTATATCTGCAAATTTAGAACCTTTTGTTCCCCTTCCCCTTTCTTGACCTTTTAAAATTTATCAATTACAGTTGACATTCAATATTATTTTATATTTTTTTCAGGTGTACAGCATAGTTGTTAGACATTTGTATAAATCATCTCCCTAACTAGTCTAGTACCCACCTGGCACTATATGTAGTTATTACCATATTATTGACTATATTCCCTGTGCTTTACTTTACATCCCCATGACTATTTTGTAACTACCAGTTTGTACTTCTTAATTCCTTCACTTTTTTCACCCTGCCCACCAACCCCCTACCATCTATCACCCCAAGAAATCTAGTACCAGTACGGCCCCATACATAGTGATTACAACATTATTGACTATATTACTTATGCTTTACCCTACATACCCATGACTACTGTGTAACAACCAATTTGTACTTCCCCTTCTTTCATTCATCTACAAACACCCTCCCATCTGGCGAGCATCAATATGTTCTCTGTATCTATGAGCCTGTTTCTGTTTTGTTTTAATCTTTAGATTCCACATATAAGCGAAATCACATTGCATCTGTCTTTTCTGACACTCCACGCAGCACAGTACCCTCCAGGTCCATCCATGCCACTGCAGATGGCAAGAACCCATTGTCTTCCATGGCCAAGCAATATTCCATTGTATATATGTACCACCTCTTCTTTATCCATTCTTCCATCAACAGATACACAGGCTACTTCCACGTCTCGGCCATTGTAAACAATGCTATAATGAACATATGGATGCACACATCCCCTCGAAGTAGTATTTTGGGTTTCTTTAGATAAATACCCAGAAGTGGGATTTCTGGGTCCCTCTTTGTCTCTTATTATACCCTTTATTTTCAAGTCTCTTTTGTCTGGTATAAGTATTGCTACCCCAGCTTTAACATTTTTTTCTCACTTCCATTTTCATGAAATATCTTTGTCCATCCCTTTAGTTTCAGTGTGTGTGTCTTTCAATATGAAGTGAGTCTCTTGTAGGCAGCATATGTAAGGGTTTTGGTTTCCTATCCATTCAGCCCTCCTAGTCTTTTGAGTGGAGCATTTAATCCATTTACATTGAAAGTAATTATTGATAGATGTGTAACTGTTTCCATTTTATTACTCATAATTTTGATTTTTTTTTTTTTTTTTTTTTGTCTTAAAGAAGTCCCTCTAACATTCCTTGTAATACTGGTTTTGTGGTGATGAACTCTTTTAGCTTTTTCTTGTCTGGAAAGCTTTGCATCTGTCCTTCAATTTTAAATAATAGCCTTCCTGGGTAGAGCAATCTTTATTGTAGGTTTTTGCTTTTCATCACATTGAATATTTTGTGCCAATCCCTTCTGGCCTGCAAAGTTTTTGTTGAGAAATCAGCTGACACTCTATAGGAGCTCCCTTATAAAGTACTAGTTGCCTTTCTCTTGCTGCTTTTAGGATTCTCTCCTTGTCTTTAACTTTTGTCATTCTAATTATATTGTGTCTTTGTGTGGGCCTGTTTGGGTTCATGCTGTGTGGGACTCTCTGTGCTTCCTGGGTTTGTATGTCTATTTCCTTCACCAGGTTAGGAAATTTTTCTGTCATTATTTCTTCAAATATGTTCTGAATCCCTTGCTTTCTTCTCCTTCTGGTATCCCTATGGTGCAAATATTGTTACGCTTCATGTTGTCCCTGAGATCTCTTAAAGTAGTCTCATTTTCCTGTTCTGATTGGGTGTTTTCTGCTACTTTGTCTTCCAAATAGCTGATTCAGTCCTCTGTTTCATCTAATCTGCTGGTGATTCCTGCTGGTCCATTCTTCATTTCAGTTATTGTATTCATCACTTCTAACTGGTCCCTTTTTATGGTTTCTATGTCCTTTTTTTTATGCTTGCTATTTCTCTGTTGAAGTTCTCACTAAACTCCTTTAGTATCATTACAACCATTGTTTTGAACTGTCTCTGGTAGTTTGTTTCCCTCAACTTCATTTAGTTGTTTTTCTGGAGTTTTCTCCTGTTCTTTCATTTGGAATGTATTTCTTTGTTTCCTCATTTTGGCTGCTTCTCTGTTTGTTTCTATGTATTAGGTAGATCTGCTATGTCTCTCAGTCTTGGCCAGATAGCCTTATTAGTAGGTGCCCTGTGGGGCCCTGGTCCATTCTCTGTGGTCACCTGTTCTAGCTGCTCCTGGAGTGTCCCTTGTGTGTGCCTTCCTGTTATAGATGAGTCTTGATTGCTATTGGCATGTCAGTGGGTGGGATTGGCCCTCAGGCTGATGGGCTGTGGGGTATGGCCATGTCCACAGCTTATGGGCTGCTGTGGGGGGGGGCCTTACCCCACTGAGTGGGATTCACCCCAGTGGGGTCTGGTGCCTATTAAGACCACCCTTTGGGTATGCCACTTGTGGGGCTAATTGGGCAGTGCTCTGCTGTGGTCTGAGCCAACCTCCAAGTATGTTGGTTCTGGGGTCTCTTGCAAGGGCACTGGTGCAGGCCCAACTCACCCATTGCCTGTGACTGGCTGGGGACTATCTGGTAGGAGCTACAAAGTGATCTGCAGTTGTTTGCCGCCTGTGCTAAGCAAGATGGGAGAGGCCACACTGTAAACTGAGGATGTCTGCCACTCATATCAGGCCTGGGGTAGCTCCACAAAATGCCAGGACACCCTGAAGCCTGCTCCCACCTTCCAGCTCCCCTAAGGTTCAGACACTGATAAAGCCTCGTATGGTATACAAGTTGGGTGAGGCAGTGTCTCAGGGAGTCACTAGAGTGCGAAGTGTTGTGGTCACCAGGTTATTGTAGATGCTGGTTTGATGCAAGTGCTGAGCCTAGAGCTACTCAGCAAAAGTCTCAGAGCACGTGGAAGCCAGTCACCACCCACCTGGGGCCCATGGACTCCAATAGTTTTCCAAGGAAGAGTGAGATTTGTGTGGAGCAGGCTGCCTCTGGTGCCTCTGGTGTTGGGTGAGTTGGGTGGGGCGGAGTCTCAGTGAGTCAGCAGGGTGGAGTAAGCAGATCTCACCAGGCCAATTAGATTCCGATTTGGCCTGTGGGGGAGGGGTCAACATAGGAAAGGTGGCACCCACCTGCTGGCTGCATGGGAGAAGGACCTCACACATGGAAAATGGTGAATGTCCTCCAGCCCTCCCTACAAAGCACACACCTCAGTCTGTCCTTTGTATGTCTCTGACACTCCCCAAGTTATGGTCCCTCCACCGGAGCTCAATGTGAGTGCCTGTGAGTTAGAGTGCCCTTGTATGGGCCATTTAAGAAGATGTCTTGGTTACCTGCAGTCTTACGCCCCCCTGGATGGTTGAAATCCCCACTGTTTTTCTCTGCCAGATGTTGTGGGTTCTCCTCTTCCCAGCACCAGTACTCGGGGTTGGGGAGACCTGTTTGCAGTTGGAGTCCCTGACTCCTCCAAGAGGAATCTTCACAGCCAAGATACCTCTCCCAGTTCTCAACTGCCACACGGAGTTTGGTTAGCCCATTTCACATCTCCGCCCCTCCTACCCATCTCAATGTGGCTTCTTCATTATATCCTTAGTTATAAAAGTTCTGTTCAGTTAGACTTCAGAAGATTTTCCAGGTTGATTTTTCTATAATTTAGTTGTAATTTTAATGTGTTCATGAAAGGAAGTAGGCACAGTGTTTATCTACTCTGCCCTCTTGGATCTCCTTACAATAGAGTTTCTTATAGCCATTTGAAAAGATGTTGCAGAGGAGAACTTAATGACCTAATAAGATGATCAAGATGTACTGAGTGAAAAATACATTTCCCAAAATAGTATATATAGCATTAGGTTTTAACTCTTTTTGGGTCATATGTGTCTTTGAAAATTGGAGTAAAACATTTACCTGGGGTTTCTTATCTCCAATCTCCTTTTTCCCTGGCTCCTGTTAGCTCCCTACTGTTTTATTCTGGACCATCTTTTCCAAGCTTTGCCCTTGGCAGTTCACCCATAAAACTTGAGTTTCTCTCTGGTTTGCAAATTGGGTAAGTCATGTAATAGTGGACTTTGATGCTTTCCCCTAAATTTTATGTAATAAAAAAGCTTTCATGCATAATGTGTTTAAGATGAGCTCATCTATTCAGATGATTTTAATATTCTTAATGCTCATTTTTGATGGTAATTTATTCATTTCTTTTCACATGGAAAGCACTCAGCACAGGGCTTGACATGAAATAAACAAACATACAAGTAATAGCTGTTATTTTCACTAACATGCATTGATTTACCCATTCAAATCCTTATTGAACAGTTACCTTGAACATGGCTAGCCAGTGGTGAATAAGACAGATATAGGTCTGCTTTCCTACAGCTTCTTTATTTTTGTTATGGGAGGCAGACATCAATCAACCACTAAAGAGAAAAAATGGTGATAATGCTACAAAGTGGAGATAGACAGCACCATGCAGGCATATATGGGAACACTCAGCCTTTTCTGAGGTGTCAGGGAAGCTACGACCCTAAGGATGAACTGAGATTATATTGGAAATTGGGGTGGAGTGGATGGGAAGGGAAAAGCATTCCAAGTAGAGGGAACAGCATGTGCACAGGACCCTGAGTCAGCACTTGACCTGGATTCCTGTAGGTTTTCATAATCTAGAAAAGGTATACTCTTACTCAGTCATTAGCAGTCAAAAGAGGTATAAATATCACTCCTCCAAAATGGATTGCATTCTGTTTTCAAATTTGTCTTTCTCAACTCTATTGAGAAATTGGAAGATTTGTTGTCTATTGCAATTATGGTGAACTTCCCAGTAGCTCCTAGGATATGTAGAATGTTTTGTGGGAAGTAAGTCGGCAAGGTTTCAACTACAAATCTCAAACACCTGACTCTGAGATCTTAATTACCTAAATTGCCCTGGAAATTTTAACAGTGTTATCTCAAATACTGCTTGAAAAAAATCAAATTGCTTTCAAAATTCTGTTGTTCATAAAATCCTCAACTTTCTTTATCTCTGTACTACATATACATAATTTTGGTGTTAGTGGAATTAATTGAGAATGAGATAGCATTTGATCATCATTATTTTTCTGGGGAGGGGGGAAAGGTGCTGCTTGGCCTGTAAGTGTGTACAGATGATCTAACTTGCTTCCTTTGAAGCCTTTTTGAATTGCATAAATCGATGCAAGTTCACCAGGAATTATAGGTATGTTAGATCATTTTGTAGGTGCTCTTGACTGGACTAGACCCTCTTACCAAGTTTTAGTTGTATCAAATTTTGCAGCAGGCTTGAGTCCATGAAACCAGACTTTCTGGAAGAGAAAGTTCAATGTAAGTTCAAAGGCATGTGATAGAACCACTTTGCAAACATGAAGGATTGAAAGAAACATTATCTCCCCATATTTAAGCATTACCACCTTCCTTCTTCCTACATAACATCATGTAAGATAATACTGCAAACAAATGCCCAGACAGATGCTGAATTATTTATAAGAATGTGCTAGTGATGTGAATTGGAAAGAAGAAACAACATAGCAAGAAATAATAATGTTATTGAGACTGATAGAGCAAAAGGACATAAGCAAATGTGAGTGAACAATATCTCTAGAGATTTATACCTACAGGAAATGTGTATGCTGGCACTTGGTTCATGTACATCTTTCCTTGAGAATAGAAGCAACACCTGAGGAATTTGTTGTACTGTATTATTTAACAGTTTATTTATAACTCTTCAGCAATTTGCATAACCAGCACGATTTAGTCACAGATGTCTTTGCAATCAGGATCACAGGCTCTGACAGCCATATTTTTTCAGAGGAAGATTTGTACTATCTCTCTGATGTTTGACAGTTTGGAATCTTTGGGTCTTTGCCTATTCACTATTGTATTTACAACAGACTACTTCAGCAGTGGCAATTAGAAGGTTTAGACACTCTATTCTAGTGCTTTTTTCAAAAGAAATATCTAAAGACCGTCTGTTTCTAAGGACTTTATTGTTCTGGTGTTTTTTTTTCAGATGCAAGTGGCCAAAATAGTGTTTAGATTTTGGCCATGAGCCAAGAGGAAATCTTGATGGTTACCACTGGGGTTGGGGTACAGAAGAGCCAAAAGTCTTAAGGGGGCCCTTTCTCTTTTCAGAAACTTATTTTAGAGTAGAGATGTGCTCCTCAAATCTTCCTGATGAACTACGTCAAATAAATCCTAATTTTCAAGGACTAAATCAGAGTTCCTTATCATGCAGTAAAATCATATTTAAATTAAATCATAGCTTTAAAAATTAAAATATTGATAATTCTCTCTACTCCCAATTAGGATTTAGAAAGTACACAATGTATTTTGCAATGTAGTTTCCCCCGTGCTGGCAAGGACTTTTTCATGAAGTCAGATTTGCCTTTTTTTTTTTTTTCACTCTTTCACCCCCAGGGCCTAAAATAGTGCCAGTACACAGCAGGTGCTCCATAAATATGAATGGATGAATGAATGAATGAATGAATGAGTGAATGAATAAATATGTGAATGAATTTTAGCAGTTAAAGTAAACCAGAACAGAAACACTCATATTACCTACATGCATACGTATAGACTTTAGTAGTCTGGGACCACAAAATTAAGTCACATTTAGTACCTTAACTTTATGATGACTTTGAGCCTCTGCCTGGCTCTACAGGAAGATAGCCCTCATCGAATACCCAGATATTTCTCAGAGGTCCTGAGAGTGAGGGCAGATAAGTGTTTAGAAATAGAACCAATAGCTTGTTCTCTAGCCATGTTGCTGAGACACCATGCCCCCGCCAGACTCTGCCTGTGGCACTGGGATAGAAATCATTGTTTTCCTCTTTGTCAGTCCATCCCAACCTGGCACAGGCTCTTTCCTTAATTCCCCATAGCATAGCTGAGACGAGGCTGCAATTTTGAGTAAGACTTGATCGAAAGTTTAGCGCAGGAAAGTACAACCTAGGGGCTATCTCAATGATTGCTGCCATACAAGGCTGCTCTTAGAGACCACGAGGCCCACATCTAGCTTCAGGAGACTGGAGGTGCTCAACCTGTCTCCATGTGGCAAAGGCCAGCTCATTCCCACTGCCGGACCCCCTTGAGAATGTCTTCACTACTTGATATCCAAGACTGGGAGAGAAGGAAGAATCCCCTTTCCCAACTGAGATCTAAGGCTTTCCTCTCAAGTCCCCATTTTCTGTTCCAAGAGCTTTTTCCAGGATGACTGAGAGTGGGGCTATTCACTCATTTTAAGAAAACCCCCAGCTTCTATTTATAACCACCTCCCCAAGAAGCACAAAGCCAGCATATACATAGCTTTAATCCAACTAAATTGCATATAGAACACTTAGTTTATGTTAAAAACCTATATTTAATATATATATTATATTAATATGTATATACCTTACGTAAGTTTAAATATATATATTATATTAATATACATATTAATATAATATATATATTTAAACTTACGTAAGGTTTTTCTGTACTCTTCAACAGACACAAAGTGTGGGTACCTGCTTGACATTTGTAACTAAACATCCCATTCAGGGTATATTTTTCCCCAAACAAAAACAATGGTTTACCCTAAGGGTAAAATCTGTCTCTACTTTTTGTTGTTGTTGTTTGTTTGTTTGAGAAAGAAAATCTTTTAGAAATTTTAAATAAATAAATAAATGTTTTTCAAGTTCTTAGTCATTAAATATCTTAGTAATGATTTTCAAGCAGGATACCATATTTCAATTAAAACAAGCTGAGCTAAATGCAATGTGGTATCCTGGAACAGAAAAAAGATATTATTGGAAAAACTGGTGATATCCAAACAAGTTAATAATCATGTACCAATGTTAACGTCTCAGTTTTGACAAGCGTACCAAATTTAAGAAAGATGTTAATATTAGGGGAAACTGGATAAAGGGTATAGAGGAACTATTTTTACTATTTTACAACTTTTCTGTAAATCTAAAATTATTCCAAAGTAAAAAAATTCATTGCAACATAAAACAAGCAGAAGCATAGATTTCATGCACCAGAATTAAACTAGCTATTATAGTTGAGCATTAAATTTAGTGCTCATCTTCTTAGAAACTAAGACAAACAAGGGAATGGGAAGATTGTATGGTTCTTGTAAGGGGTAAAAATGATGGATTACATTCATTTGAAGATATGAAAGTTTCCAGCTCAGGATTTCGGAAGGAATTCATTACATGAATACATAAAAAATCATGAGTAATATAAAGGATGATATGTTCAACTACTGTTTAATGAAAGAAAAGAAATGATCTTAAATAGATTTTTAAAATATTGTTCATCAGCAATATCAAGTACATAACTTAAAAAAAAACTCATCAATTTTTTTTTTTTTGGATGAGGGGAACTAAATTGTATGTCCCAGGTATATTCCTTTCTAACTACCTTACCTAGAGAAGTTAGAAATATAAAGAGTTAGGATTATTGCTTGGAGAACCTAAATGAATAAAACTAATATATCCTTCAGGCTGTGTCTCTTGACTAAAAAGTGCCACAACTTACTTTTAAACCAGGGATGGCTCATAAATTCATTGTTGATTAGAGATGGGTAATATAACTGATAAAGATGCATTAACTTGGAACTTAAGGTGGTGGGTTATCGTCTTTCATCCTAAAATAGTCTGAATGAGGCCTAGAAAAAGAAACTGTATTTATTTATTTACATATGAAAGTGTTCCCCTTACTCAAACAAGCCAGCTCTCAAATGTGCTCCCTCAGTTAATCTGTTGGATGAGCCAAAAGGTAGCATCCACATCAATATTAGAGAATGTCTGTCAAATATGATTTTGGTTTCAGTGTTTGGTAATCCTGGCCTTTTTGGGCCACACCCTCTGGGAGAGAACATATGAGCATTGGGTAATAGATGGGAAGGTAATGAATCCCCATGCAGCAGAATCTCTGCCACAAGCACTCACATCCTGATCCTTCCTGTGGCAGGATCCTGGGTAAGTCACAGACAGGCCCCTAGCATTTGTAGGGGCTGAGATGAAAGTATCAATGGAGTTATTTAAACATTTTAAATCAAAATAATGAATTATAAAGGATGTGCTGTTCTTTGAGACACAAATTGAAACATTTTTTTAAAAAGCAAGAAAATTGTCCTTCAGCACTACTGCAAAATAGTAATTTGTTGTGCAGTAATCTATCCCATTCATCCTGAAAGACTTCATTGTCCTCTTATCTCACAGTGCTTTAGCTGCTCAAATCCTACCCACTCTCTGAAGCAGTGTTCATCTCCAAAGTCCACAGCAGCAAAAGCCCTAGTCCGTGATGGCATTTAGGTGCAAGGCAAGAGATGGGGGAAACGTTTCCCTGGGGCCTGAACAGAGCAAATCAGGAGAGCAGATGTTTAGGGTTAGGGTCTCAGTGCACCACAGCTGAGACCCAGAGCCTGAGTGACAAAGCCGCCCATGTGTTCTTTAGAATTTTTTCTTCTTTGTGTTTGTGACATATGGGGCCCTCTGAAGCACGGTCCTCTCTTGCCTGCATCTAAGGGCAGTACATCTTGCAGATTCTCCTTGGAAGTCATTAAAGTTTTCTCGCAACTGTCACTGGAGCCACTTCTCCTCTGCTGTCTGCAGCCTTAATCTGCTGCTCTGACTGAGTCTGAGCTTTCTTTTTAATGGTTCTTTCATTAGTATCCTGAATGGACAGACTTATCTTTTCTATTCCCTAATAGACCTCTCTGGGGAACATGAGACAACAGCCTTAGAGTTAGCTCAGAGGATATTTGGGTAGCATTATCCTGTGTATTAGCTAAAAACATCCTTCCACAGCAAGTCAGCCAGGGCCTCCAGGCGGAATGCAGCCATCTGGGTATTTGAGCCCATCCCCAATCCCCCTTCAGTTCCAGAGTTCTCTTTTTCATTCTCTTACTGAGTCCTCCTGCAAATAAAGAGGGCTCCTCTTACTCACTAGTAGGCAACAGTCTGAGTGGGGCTAGCACTGTCCCTGCCCCAACCCCCATTTCCACAGTTTATGCTCAACTGTACTTTCTGACAATAATTAGAGAACAGGTCCAACTGCTTCACAAAGCCGTCCCAAGTTCCTAACGATAAACTCACAGAAGCACCAGGGAAGATATTTGTCTTTCTGTTCCCAGTGGCTAGAGGGCATCCATGTAATTCACCTGCTCGCTGTGCCAAATAATTTACATAGACTGTATGAAGGAAGAAGGCGAAGGGGCTTATATACAGCCCTGTTTGACGTCATTTAAAACGAGGATTTCATCTTTCAAAGGACTCTTCCAACCCACTCTGGCTTTGGGCATGTGCGCTTAAACAGGATTTATAGCCTGAAATCCACACCATGATTATACAGATAGTTTTTATGGACTCACAGGTTAACAAAAGATTTGTGGATATTGAGACAAAGGTGACGCTGGCCTTAATAATGGTTTTGGTGAGATGAGGCGAAGTGTTGCAACAATGTGAAGAGAAACTTTGAGCCTAAATATAACATTTAATATCATTTAGATTCAGAGGCTCGGTCCTTGAGTATTAAGTAAATTGACATTCCATTTTGAGAGACATATAGCCAACTTGTCTCAAAACCTGGGGAGACGAGGTATATCCTTTTTGAAGATTGAGTAGATTGCGCTTGAGGTCTCTCCTGAGAGATCAATACGTACGTAATTAATTAGGACAGTTCTGCAAGGATTGCCATCCAGTTAGAATGCTACATTCCAATTTTGGCCACCTTTTGGTTTATTTGTTTATGTATTTCACTTTTAAATAACAATTGAGCATTTGCTATGTTCTAGACACTATACTAGGCCCTTTCACAATATTTACTCCTCACCAAAAGACTTCTGTAAGTCAAGTATCCTTGAATTCATTTCATAGATGACAGAGCTGAAGGAGGAGAGGATAAGTAGTTTGCCAAAAAGCTCACAATTAGCAAATGTCAGAGCTGGAGTTCAAGCTCCTGTCTGTCTGATTCCAGGGCCCCTTTTCACTAGGTCACACTGTCTTCTACAAATATACAAGTGCCTGATGCTTGGTCCACATAACAAATGCTTAGGACATTCAAGTCTAGGGTGGTTAAGGGTAGCTTCACTGCAAAGGTGAGAGCTGTTGCTGCTCAAAACATATAAAAATGAACTAAAATATGGTCCTGATATTAAATAATGCAGCTACAGCCACCTTTGAATACAAAGCAATATCCGCTTCTCGGGCCAAGTAGCCAGAAAGTTTAGTCTGGGTAGAAACTGCCTTGGACTATGTCAGAATGCCAGGTCTTACAGCACTTTCAGCCATAAAGTTAGGCTAGATTGTTTTTTTTAATTCAGGAATCCGTAACAGGTCTTTCATTTTTCCTGTTTAGGTTTAGATTTGCTTCTGAGGCAAAATACTGGAAGGAGTGAGATACAGCTGAGAAGGAATATCACTTTAAAATAGGTCTGCTCTTTCCTGTATGGGACGTGCCCACAGACACCCCATCACCCATTGGTTCCTCTTCCCTTCCCATGGAGTTAATGGGTTCATGGCATTTATCAGAATAAGTGATAGATATGGAAAAGGAAACCAAAATGTGGTTGAGTAGACAGAACACAGAGGAGTCATTGGCAAATCTGAGTTCAAGTCTGGGCTCTAACACGTTCTGGCTGTGAGTCTCTGAGTAAATCATTTAGCTTCTGGAACCCAGTTTATCAGTAAAACAGTGCTTCCGTTACCATAACAGATATTTATTGAGTACTTACTCAATGCTAGCCATTGTTCTAGGTGCCCACTGTGCCAGGGAAGGGTCTTAGGGGTTGTGGGTATTAAAGGTCCAGTTTTAGGTCAAGAAAGGATTTTCACTGAGAAGGTGATGTTTGAGTGAACACTTGAAGGAAGTGAGGGAGTGAGGGTATCTGGGGGGATAATGTTCCAGAGGAAATAGCTAATGCAAAGGTCCTGAGGTAGGAGGGAGCCTGATGTGCTGTAAGAACAGCAAGGAGACCAGCGTGGCTAGAGCAAGTACGCAAAGCAGACAATTGCAGTAGACGGGGTCAGAGGGGAATAAGAGGGAGCTAAGTTGTGTGCAGTTTTGTAGGCCATGGTGAGGACTTGGGTTTTTCCTTTGAGAGAGGATGAAAAGTCACTGGAGGGTTGTGGACCTAGGACTTGTGTTTTGGAAGGAAGGGTCACTCTGGCTGCTGTGCTGAGAAAAGACCGTAGGTGGGCAAGGGCAGGAAGCGGGGACGTAGGTTAGAAGGCTGTTGCCTCCAGGCAAGAGATGATGGTGCTTTGGACTAGGGTGTAGCTATGGGGGTGGTAGGAGGTGGTTGGATTCTGGACATATCTTGAAAGTAGAAATAACAGGGTTTGCTGCTGGATTGAAAAAAACAGGTTAGGAGGCCTCTGACGTTTTTGGTCTGAGCAATTAGAAGAATTGTGTTGCCATTAACTGAGATGGGAAAGCTGGGGGAGGAACAGATTTGGGATGGGGGGAGGTGGAGAATTTAAAAATAATAATAATAACACCAACACCAACAATAATAATATCTGCCCTGCCTCCTTTATGGGATTAAATATGATGACTTATGTTTAATTTACCTTCCAAATATGCCTAATTGTTCCCACTACTGGAGGGCTGTTTCCCTTCCTTTTCAGAAGCAATCTGGTCTATGCACTTCGTCTCTCTTTCACTCTCAGGTGGTTCCAGTTGGTGGAAGTTGGGTGAAGGGTTCCTAGCACAAAGACTCCTGGATCTGACAGGTATTATCTGAGCTATGTTTAGGTGGATATTTTAGGATAGGTTCTCACAACTGTGACTCAAGTATGACTTAACAGTTAATACCTTTATTTCTCCCTAGCAGAATATTGTTTCTAATTTTTCTTTTATATAGCAACTGATGTTGCCATGCAGATCTCTTGGTTGCTATGAGATGGTAACATTACTCTGCCCTGCGATTGGCCAGGGCCTCCTCTGCTGTGTCTGTTCTCTCTGGGGCAACTGACACTGAGCTGTTACTATGGTGAACTTTGTAATTTCCTTTGATTGGTGGATTTTAGAAATAGATCATCAGTGGAATTAATTGTATTCCGTAAGCAAAAAAATGAAAAATAAATATCATACTTTTCCCCCCATCATACTTAATGATATAACGAATCACAGTTGGACGACTTAGGAACCTTCCGAAAACTGAAGAGTGATAATGATCTTGTGCTAAATTTGGGTGAGAAATATTTTCCCTCTTACTTTGAGTTGATTAGTCAGAGTTAGGGGCATCAGGCTGACCAGAGTCGGGTCGTACGTACATGGACTGAAATGTAAAGTCCCTTCTCCTGTGGAATTAAGGAGATGCTGGGTCCTGGGAGTGGAGGGTGGAGGAATGTGGGCTCCAGGCAGCATGGACTCATGCTGCATCTCATGCGTGCTCGTGGCATTGGGAGGGTGCTAAGATGTGGGTCAGCAAACTCCAGAAAGGAAAGCCACTGAAGATGCTCCTGGCTAGAGATGGCACAGAGGTCTGAGAGTCCAAGGAGGGCTTATGCTAGCGGAATGCTCCTCTCTGCCTCTCCATCCCCAGGTGGGTAAGCAGGTCCTGAAGGGTCAGGCCTCTGCTCATCTCTACTCTCAAATGATGGGAAAAGAAAGTGGAGGAATGAGTTTTAACCCTTCCAACATTGTAACCTAACTCCTTTCTCCACAAGAAAAAAAATGAGAGAAAGATGGAAGAAGAACCTGGGAGGAAGGATGGATTATTTTAAGTGCATCAGATCTACCTTTTTCTAACATTTGACTAACAGATCCTGTTTGGAGTAATGGGTAGGGTTGGGGTTGGGGGTAGGGAATGAGGCTGTATGGGAGGGAGAAAGTCAGGGAGCTCCAAAACAGAATAGGTAACAGATTAGCATACTAAAGCTAATGTTTGACACCCAGAGTGACTCACTTCTAACATCCCCTTCCTATATGACAAGAACTGTTCTTTTATAAAACTTTGTATCATCTCAATAAAAAGTAAAAGTAAAATAAACGTTATAATCCAAAAAGGAAAAAGTTATGGAGTGATATTTTTAATTTCATTAATGTATTTTTTTAAGAGATGAAAACTTAGACCTACCTATTGGTCTTTCACAGTAATGAATAGTAATCTTACAGTTTCTGTTTTGGTGATTACTTCTGCAAATTTGTCAGTGACTGTCAAACTTGTCTTTCTTTCCATGTGTATGATGTGTTGCTCTAGCTTTCATCAAAGAACACTTTTTATTCATTTAAATTTTGAAAGGCTTCTTTCACATGAAACAACAGATTAAATAGGAAAAGTCTTAAACATGAGGATATGTTTGGCAGAGACGCATAAAAATCCCATGTTATAATAAATCCCAGAAAATTTCAACACAATAGAAAAATTCCAAGTGGTAACATAAAATGACAGAATCGAAGTAACTCAAGTTCTGTTTGTCTTTACAATGACTGCATACCATTGTTTATTTCAAATCAATTGTTTGAACACAAGAATATGTAGAACCAGAGAGATTGGAAAATTGTGCTCAAAGTAAATTTTGTTATGTACTTATTCTCAAAATAAATGCACAGAGTTAATTATCTGAATCAACTTCCATGTATAGTGTTACTAACGGAGAAGCAATAAAAAAAGCTTACATTTACATTATTAAAACAACAGCAATGGCAATAATGATTTAAAACTTACGCCAACAAATTTTTGTTTGTTTGTGTTTTTTGTTTTTTTTTGGTTGGGGGAGAGCAGTTTATAACTGACATTGTTTAGAATTGCTTGCCATGGTGATAACAGAAAGCAGATGGGCTTTTTAGTTGGTTTTAATTATTGTTAAGTCCTCTTCCTGCCACGCATCCCTGGATTGCCTGTCTACAGGATGGACCATTCTTCTTGGTACCACACTGAAGTAGAATCACTGTGGTTTCGTCTTGCTGGAGCCAGAGTGTAATAAAAGGCAATATAATTAATTAATGAGTTTGAAGGAATGATAGACACTGAGATGCAGTTGGTCAGCAAATATCTGGTCAATTCTCTGACCGTGACACAACCAAATGGATTTTTTTTCTCTTCTTACTCTCATAATAAAAGGAAAAAACAATCAAGCATCATTAGCTTAAGTGTTCTTTCTCATGAAAACATTAGCGATTCCTGCAGCTTTGTGTGCTATTTATGCTAGCTATTGTGTGGCCTAACACTTCCATCTGAATTTTTTGCCATCCATGGTATTGTTTTTGACCCCTAATTTCATTTTGCCTTGAACTCAGCACTCAGTTTATCTTTACCAGTAAAACATGGGACATGCTTTGCTGAATCGTCAGAACTGGCTTTGTCACAGGGCAATGGAATTGGAGGCAGGAAGTTGCAGGAACCATTTAAGGGCTAGAATGATTGGTAATGGAAGGAGGAAAAAAAATGTAGAAATCATGACTTACCCTTGTAGGTATGACACTCCTTTTTCCCCCCTGTCATCTCAGACAGATATATTTAGATCCACCCTTATATTAATAGATGGCTTCCTGTGCAGTGTGATTTAAAAGCTCTGGTGTCTGAAATTCTACCATTAGTGCAGTGTATTCCTTTAGCTTAAAGATTGCTTACTCTCCACAGACCTCTGGAAAGCATCTACCTCTGGAGTGCAGATACCTCTGGGAGAAGTAGCACATCAAGTCTCTATCACTTTAGTATAAATGAGAATATTCGATTGCTTCCTCTGTTATCTGATCAGTAGGATGGGGACCTTGGGTACTTAGAAAGTCATGGCGATACTTCTAACTCAGCCTTGTCTAGCCTTGAATGTGTGCCTTTGCTTTAAGAAATTCCAATTCCCACTTTGAGGAGAGGAAAAAAAACAACAAAAAACAAAAACAGAGAAAAACCCACCCTTTTGATAATAGTTCTGAAGGAACTTCACATGTAAAGTGTAACATGTTTTATTTCCATTTCTCTCACAAGAACCAGAACATCCTCCTGGCCTACAACACAGCCCCTCACATCTCCCCAAGAGGGCTGGAGGCTTCCTGCTATCATTTGCATCTCATTTTTATTCTACTCACATATGTCTGGGGAGAGGGCCCTTTGAGATTTCTTCTTGGCTCTGCTTCAGGCTTCATAATAGCAATGGATCCATGATTCTTAATAAAGTGAGGGCAGGTGGCAGCAATCCAAAGTGGCCTCCATGAAGTGCGTTTGTAGGAGTGGAGTTTTCAGCATGCATTAAAAATCAGGAGCCATCCAGGACTAAAGCCCTGACTGACAGCATACCCCTAAGAAGGGTGCCTGCATCAAGAAAAAGCATTTTCTTTTCTATTGAATTGAGTCAATGGTATCTGCCAGCTTTTGCTCCTCAGAGCATTTTGTGTGTGTGTGTATGTGTGTGTGTGTGTGTGTGTGTGTATGCACGTGCATGCATGTTAGGGTCACGTGCACACAACTAGTTTTACACAGCTGCTACCTGGAAAACCACATAGGCAAGTTATCGAAATGATGCTGGAGAGTGTTAAGAAGGCAGCTGACAGGGTTATCTGCAAAGGTTATCCAGAGCAAATGAGGTAAGCTTGACTTTGTTAATAATTTGCCGCCTCTCAAGGTTTAAAAATATGTTTGTGTCAAAATGTAATCCAAGAACATTTATTAATTGCCCATCTGGCTGGTTCTGTTCATAATATGTATTTATTCCGAATACAAGTTGTTAACAGGAAGTACTAAAACTGATTTGGATATGGAATAAGATCCGTTATTCTAGGGTTTAGAATTACCTACATAAATGTAGTACCACATAAATTCACACGGAATTTCATGAGCCGCTGTTCACTATATATTAATAGAGATTTTCTGAGGAACATGTGTATAAGTTAAATATTTTTAAATAAAATCCTATTTTGATTGCTCTAAAAAATGAAAATGCCTGGGGCAAAAATTTCCTTTATGGAAAATATGAGTTAGGAATGAGATGCCCATTGGCTTGGTCATTTCCCTCTGTTGGCTCAGTTTTCTCATCCATAAAATTAGACGGTGAGTACAACGAAAGATTTCTAAGACTCCCTTTCAGCTTTATCCCTCTGGATTTTAAAACTGCTTTGTAGTGTGAGCAATCACTTCATAATTTGTCCATCATTTTTGAAATCTGGGGTTTGTACTCTGGGCTGACTTCAAGAGGAGTTCACCTCAATTGGTACCAACAGTTTGTCTGAATTAGTTATTCATTTCCATTCTTTTGGGGTGAAGTAGAATGAGTCATAAGTGAGGAGGTTATAAAAGCACACAGAGATCAACAGGAAGACAGATACAGAAAGAGAGGGAGCAGATGTCAGCATTTCTCCCCAGACAACTTGAAAGCAAAAGCAGAGTCCCTTTTGTTTGCTCACCACTTTTGTACATTGACCTGTCAGTGTTGGACGCCTGGTCATGGGGCATAACCATGAAGCTTTCCTGGAACCTGGCAGGCCTCACATGCAGGGGCAGTCCTGCAGGTGTCTACGCAGGAGAGAAAAGCCTGTGAACTGCATGAATTACAGGAAGTAAGTCTTAGGGTCAGTGCTTGGACAGGGCTACCCCTCCACACACATTTACCTTGTTTGACTGTTTCTTAAAATTCTCCCCATATCAAAAAGTGCCTTGAAAGAATTTTTGTTTTTTTGTTTTGTTTTTTTTCTTAGTATTTCCACTGTGGAAAATTAAAAGCTTCTTCCTTGGTGATAGTAAACATTAAGTAATTTTGCACCATTGGTAGCTATTGATGGTATAAACCCATTCTTTCAGAAAGGGCATGTTGGCTAAGAATATTTATTAACATGTTTTGAAGGAAGTTGACAGCAAAAATATGATCTGCCTCTAAATAACACAAATTACTCAATTTTTAGATGTATAACACCATTTACAAAAAATACTAACAAGATTTACCTTAACAGCTGTTTTCTGAGCACCTACTCTTTGTCCAGTATGTTAGGGATAAAGAGATCAAACCTTCCTTGCCATCTTGTAATATTCCTGGATGTCCCTCTCTTATGGATTCAATGTTTGTGTCTCCCAGTAATTCATATGTTGAAACCTTACTTCCCCATGTGGTAGTATTAGGAGGTGGGGCCCTTGGAAGATAATTAGGGTTAGATGAGGTCATATGGATGGAGCCCTCATGAATGGGATTAGGCCTTTATAAGAGTCATGAGAGAGCTTGCTTCCTCTCTCTGCTCACTGCCATGTAAAATACAAGGAAAAGTCAATAGTCTGGAACCCAGGAGATAACCCTCACCAAGACTGCACCATGCTAGCACCCTGATCTCAGACTTCCAGCCTTCAGAACTGTGAGAAATAAGTTTCTATTGTTTATTAGTATCCCAGTCTATATACTTTGTTACAGCAGCTCAAAATGACTAAGATGCCATCTTAGTGTCAATATTTTCCAGGACCACATATTTATCTATTTTCCTACCTAGGATTTTGTGATGTACAACAGCATATTACTAAATTCCAGTTTATCTTTGGTTGGTTATAAAGCAGCAAACTTGCCAAAATTCTCCGTTCTGCATTTTGACTCTGTTAGTCAGTAATTTTCTAGTAATCGTTATTTTCTAATATATTCTTCAATTCATTATATGCTGCTGGATTATGTAAATACTACTGGATCATTTATTTTATAATCTTAGTACAATTATTATGATAGCTGATATCATTTACCCATAGCAAGGGGAATAGAGCTTACTTTCCCATTGGTGACTCTACTCTGTTTATACATAATATCAAAAGGCTGGTTTTTGTATAATCCTTTTCAAAAACCATAACCTTCTTATAAATTGTTTTAACAAACTCTTATGTCATTGGAAAACATAACTTGGCTATATTTTGCCTATATAATTTTGTCTGAATTGATGAAGGTAAATGTCACAAAGGTACAATCTAACCTGGAAACACAGTAGAAAGTCAAAGTTCTCTACCTCATTATTTTTCAGAAGTTGATAGTGAGGGACCCAGGACCACTATGCACCATAAATATTATGTCATGAAAATGGTAACTAAACCCCAAACTGTATAACAAAAGGCTTAAAATCCAAATCTAAATATGGAAGAAAATAGAGCTTTAAAGGAAAGGGTGTAGAGAAGGTGGTAGGAAGTTGCTGAAACAAACTCACTTGCTCAACTACTTTTATGTGGCACATGGTGGTAGTAACTATCAGAATAAGACTGGAAATTATTTCAGTGCCCCTTTTGGCACACTGTATAAATGCAAGGCAAGGCACCTTTAAATTAAATGTGTGTAGTATAAATTGAAACTTTCAGCCTGAGGGTCCATTTCTACATCTGCCTTTTAGTCTTCTTCTCTATGCTACTTCCTTGTGGCACGTGAAGGAGTGACCAGGATTAGCTATGCTCATTTTCTTCCTGCTTTCTTGGTAGCTGCAACCCAAGTTGACCTTACTGGCCTCTCCCAGGGTCAGTTGGAGTTTTCTGCTTTTAGATCCATTCTTCCTTCAAGTCCTATGGAAACACAACTCAAAAGAAGATTGTGAGCTCTTGCTGCCTTAGATCTCTAAGCAGGAAAGGTGACTATAACATGATTAATGATCTCAGCAGGACTTTGCCCATTGGTCTAGGAGATGATGTGGGCTCCCAGAACATTTAGAGGAGGAAGGGGGAGAGACCCAGTGTGTTCTGACAGTGATTGACCTCTTGGAAATAGGTTGGCTTGGAGGAGGTGTCCTATCCCAGCAGGATTGCCTGTCATGGAGTGACAGAGACATGCTAAAGGAGACCACTGCCCGCCCACTCACAAAGAATGATCCCACCCTTATGCTAGTTGTATATTCCCTTCGATTCAAGGATGTTCCCATTAAATGTGGCAGTTCCCATTAACCTGAGTTAATGGGGAAAATGGGCTTAATGGGGGAGAGGGCCTTAGCTAAGTAGGAGAGCCAGGTGAGAGGGAGACAGATGATCTGGACCATGACCAACTCCAGTTTCTCCAGCTCAGAAAGACTGTCATCACTATGCAAAACAATACTGAGTTTAGTCTGTGACTGCGACCTTCTTGGTAAACTGTGTTGTGTTTGTTGTCCCATATGGATTTAGTTCTTCCCAATAAGATTCTCTTTCTTTTGAGAAATAACCCCTTTTGGTGAAGGGAGGTCTCTGAATTGGATGGGCATAGGATGGTTATGCTGGCTTTGCCTGGACAATGATGCCTTGTCTGAGTGAAGGGCTCGAGCAGGGGTTGGATCTGGTCTGCTCAGCTTGTTGAGCTGGGCCCTGGCTGGCTGGGTCAGA
This sequence comes from Rhinolophus ferrumequinum, assembly GCF_004115265.2. Classification (NCBI taxonomy): domain Eukaryota; kingdom Metazoa; phylum Chordata; class Mammalia; order Chiroptera; family Rhinolophidae; genus Rhinolophus; species Rhinolophus ferrumequinum. Next base: position 25,632,765 of record NC_046296.1, on the reverse strand, counting down.
TGGAGGAAGGAACATCTTTGTGTAATTGGTCTGAATTTTTCTAGTTTGCACAAAGCCCCCCTTAAAGTGCTAGTGGTATGTGGTACCAGGAGCCATATGCAGCAGCATCCTGGTATTCAACATAGGTAGCTCATGGGCACATCTGAACAGAGCCTGTGACTCTTTAGGTTGCACTTACCACTCCTGTACCTAAACAAGAGTTCAGGTACAGAGAAAAAACCCTCCACCCTGAGAGGACTCCTAAGATCTGAAATTTCCATCTGACTCCATCCCCAACAGCTGTTCCATCTAGGGTGAGTCATTTAACCCTCCAGATCCTTTGTTTCCTTACCTCTAAAAAGGGGATGACAATTTTCACATCAAGGAATTGCCTTGAGGATTAAACAGAGAATGTTTTGGAGAACACTTTGGATTGTAATATCCTGAACAAATGCAAATGTCAAGAGTGATCATTACTCCCGTACACGCTTAGCCTCTGATTCACCTCAGGATGGGAAACCAGATGTTCTTGTTTCTCTTTTGTACAGTGGCCACTTCAAAGTCTTGCTAAGTCTGCTTAATAATGCTGATGCAAATTGAGCCCCCATGTTCTGGAAGCAAAGCTGTACCATGAGATCTCAGTAGGAGACTTCTTTAGAGATAAATAACACTACTCATGGGAATTTCAGAGAGAAAATCGTCTATGTGCCTTAAAAAAGATTTATTTTTGTGAAGTTAAAGATCCGTGAAAAGTAAAAAGGCAAAAGCTTAGGGGACAACAAAAGTCAGGAATCTGACGCTCTTTAAATGGACCTTAAAATGTTTTTGTTAGTTTATAAATGATAAGAACAAACATTGGAATCAGACTGAGATGAATTAGGATCTCTTGAATGTGTTTCCCACTCCAGAATGCCACCTGCAGTATTCCCAAACTCCTTTCAGATCAATCTCTCTTTCAAGCCTTTCTCCATACCAACATAATCATCTTAACTTTATTGAAATCTTTACTAGATAGATTCACAACTGGGTTGATAAAATAGGTCGAGTAGGTAATAACTGAACTTAAGAAATTCCCCCACCCCAAAATATCTCCTGAGTATTCCATTGCTAATGACTGAAATCCTGTTATTGTCATTAATTCCTTGTATTAAGAAGTTGCCTCCTATTAAAATTCAAGTGATCACTGGAAGATTACTATATTAAAACTGTTATACCTTAGTGTCAATGTCTTAATTCAGAGGCCAGCCAACGTTATCTCTAAAAGATCAGAGAGTAAATATTTTACGCTTTGTGTGCCATGAGGTCTCTGTTGCAATGACTCAATTCAGTCACTGTAGGGTGAAGTCAGGCATAGATGATATGTAATGAATGAGCATAGCCAGGTTTCTATAAAATTTCATTTACAAAAACAGGAGGTGGGCTGCGTTTTCCCTGTGGGCTGTAGTTTCTGACCACTGACTTAATTGAATCCTTTCAAAGGGAGCAATCACTTGGCACCTTGGGGGAAGGGGAGGTGACCAGTAGAGTGTGAAGAGGTGGGTTAAAGAGCCAAGGGGAGAGGTGGACATCATAAGCCAGACTTCACAAGAGTTAGTCCTGTTTAAACATTTAGGCATTTTTTTCTGAGTTGAAATTATTTGACTCAATCAGTTTCTTTACTACATATATTTCTACATTTTTTTTTATTTGGTGGGCGGGCTACACATTTTTTTATTCATCTTGAATTTTATTTAGTATATCATTCTTATTTCATATATCAATTTCATAGTCAAGGGAAAAGACCACTCCCATTCTACCATTTAAGAGTTTAGAATACTACTCATGTCATGGAAGTTACTAAACATTAAAGGGGAAACACTTTTGAATACAGATAGGTTTCAAACATATTATATTCTCCCCTTCCTCTGTTTGCACTGACGCTTGAGTTACATTGTGGAGGGTCTGAGAAGTGAATGGTGTTCTGATTTCCTTGAAGCTGTACATGAAAGAAGCTTTTCTTTTTTTATCCAGGCAGCATTTTATTTCAGAATCAATGGTGGCTGAGGCATGGTGATTAGTCTTAGCCGTGACCTGTTCTTGAAGTAAAAACAGAATTATTTGTAAGCCTTTTCAAGCCTCAGTTAGGTGTCAGTTGGGCACATGGGAGAATGTGTATGATACTCAACAGAGCTGGCACCGCTGACCTATGACCCACCCCACCAAGCGGTGAACATGGGTGGGGTTCTTCTAGAAGCAAGGCAGGATTTAACCTAAGACATTATCCTCTTTGCCAGACCCTGTGACAGACAGTGCAAAATGGAAGATGACAAATTTAGAATTAGGAATGGAGCCTGCAGCTATGGACCAGGCAAGCTGGAATCATAACCACAACCTCTGAGAAGACTAAAACTGACCACTAGGGTGAGGAGAGGAAGGGCGGGGTGGGGGTGGTCATTAAATTGGTGCCTTCCTTTTTACTCTGAGACATTCTGGCTTCTCTCCACCTTTGGGAATAGGCTCAATGCCTTGGAGACAGTCTAATTATCTTTTTATACATTCATAAAGAAGTTTATTTTTGGTAAAGACACTCCAACTGGAATATACTTGATTGGTTTACATTGGAAAAGTAATTTGGGGTCTCATCATCCAAATTGCATTAAAAATGCTGAAATGCATTTCAGTTATTACCTAGTCTAGACTACTTCTTACTGTATCAGGGAGATGGAGTAACATCCAAATTATAGGGTGTGTGTGTGCATTTCGTGTCCCTAAGTATGAACTAGTAAGAGAAAAACTTTGCTTTTAAAAACAGACTATTAACGTTCCATACGTGGTTTGTGTATAAACCCCTTTCTTCCTTCTGCAGAATATTGTCAGGGATCTGAATGCAGAAAGGAAAGGAGACGCTCGTCATCAGGGCTGTGCACACCCAGCCCTGGAGGAAAGGGTGGTACTGCACCGGCATCTGACACGTTGCTTCCAGAGGAACAGAACCAGCAGGGTACACACACACACACACACACACACACACACACACACACACACACAGTCGATTCTCATTATTTGTGGTAGTTATGTTCTATATAGTCACCACAAACACTGAATTGGCAAATACTGAGCCATTGCTCCTAGGGGAAATACAGGGTTATGTTCCTCTGAGCCTCTGGTTACCACATTTTCATCAACCGATCAAGATATAACCTTGTCCTGTCTGTGTTTCTGTTTAAAGCCACATTTGATATATACTTTGATTCATTAACAGCAACACCTGGAAAACGGCACTATAACTCATTCCTGAATGAAGCTTATCTAACATGAGTGTATTCTCCTAAAACACATCACACACAGCCTTCTGGAGCTAGAAACACTGCACAACACTTCAACACGATGATTGAGGGTCCTTTAAAATAGCAACATCAGCAACAGAAAGCATAAAAATGTGGAAATCATGGCACTAAATAGACTGTGAAAAGAACACTTGTTTACAATATGAGATGGAATAAGAAGGCAGAACATCACCTTGTTCAATCTCAGCTGGAAACTCGTGCATCAGGTGACTTAAAAATTTCACCCTCTGTGCATGTTCCTGAGTGACAGCAGAAGCACTGCAAGTATTGATTTGGGGGTTGCAGATAAATTTCAGCAAGTAGGCAAATTCACAAATATAGAATCTGTGAATAATGAGGATTGGCTGTACATAACAAGATTTATTTCAAGGAATTGGCTGACACGATTGTGAGGACTGCAAAGTCTGAAATCGTAGGGCAAGTCAGCAGGGTGGAAACTCTGGCAGGAGCCGTAGCTGCACTTAACGGGGAACTTCTACTTCTCCAGAGAAACCCGAGTTTGCTCTTAATGTCTTTCAAGTGATTAGATGAGGCACACCCAGATTATGAAGAACAATTTCCTTTACTTAGAGTCAATTGATTGTAGCTCTTAACCACATCTACTCAATGCCTTCACATTCACAGCACAACCTAGACTAGTATTCAACTGAACAACTGGCTGCCAGCATCTAGCCAAGTTGACACAGTAAACTAACCATCAGACACCCAATTTAGACCCCCAAGAAAGTGGCCCTGGAGGAATCTTCCCTTTACATTTTCCTAGAAGGCTGGTGTGAGACAGCAATGACCCACAAACCTCACCCTCTGGCCTGGGTCAATGTTTGTTCAGTGTACTTCGACGTCTACTCTGCAAAGGGACCTCACAGTCAGAGCACTGACGACAGCGGGATGATCTTTTTTGACAGTTGAAAAGGGACAGAGATTTTAAGCCTCTCCCTTTGACTCACCATACTGTTTCCCCCAAAATAAGACCTAACCGGAAAATAAGCCCTAGCATGATTTTTCAGAGTAACATCCCCTGAACATAAGCCCTAATGAGTCTTTTGGAGCAAACATTAATATAAGACCCAGGCTTATTTTCAGGGAAACACAGAATATGATCCATCTTTGTTTCTAATTAGATCATTTCTTATGCCTAATGATTCAGGCTCTCCTGCGCTGAGCAGCAGAAATACAGAACCCCAGACCTACTGAATCAGAATCTGTATTTTTAGCAAGATTCCAAGTGATTCATATAGATAGTAAAGTTTGCAAAGTGTACTCCAGAGCCTACAGTCATTTACCCTCACTGTTTAGGTTTTGAGCCTTGACCCACCTTTCCACCTATTTTGAATCTGATATCCCAGAATAACCCAGCTCCACATGACACAGGTGGATGGACATCTCCATTCTGCTTCCCATAATTGGAGGCCCTAGAATAATCCCACTTGCCAAAACTGGCCTGCCTTTTTCATTCTCCTGGTTGGACATGACTGTCTAGTCTCAGCACCTCCCCGGGAACACCACATCTGCCTCATTCTGACCTGTGTTCCTGCTAGCTCCTCTCCCCCTTGAACTCCTGTCGGGGTTCACATGCCAGAGGATAGGGGAGAGGAATGACTGGAACTTCCTCTTCAGAACTGACTTGCACAGATTCAAACACCGATGGGCACAGTTCAGAGAGGAAGTAGAATCAAGTGAGAGATTCCGGGAACAGGTGGTTGGATCTGGATGTCTCCCCTCCAGAGTTACCTGAGGTCAATATCTGACCTCTAATTAAGCTTCCCTTGCTTCATTTCTCAATTGATGGAAAGCTACCTTTGAACACTTACTGTGGAACACATTAAACCAATTTAGAATCTTAAAGGCTCTCTATACATTTGATTTTGAGGCAAGTGTAACAGGGGATCTGTGGCCAGCAAAGAGTTACAGTGTTGACTTGACTAGAAGTCTAATGGTCCTTTTTGTTTTTTTATTAAGCATAGAATCCATTAACCTGTCATTATGGGATATCACCATGCCGTGGAGTCAAATGGTTAATTGAGTAGCATGCCTTTAATAGTATAGTCTGTAATTATAAAAGCTATTTTCAAAATCCTGCATTTGATCATTCCTGAAGAGGGAGGATTTCTCCCATGAGAGCCAGCTATAGGCTGGGACAGCAATTACTCACGTTTCCTTTTCCTGGCATTATGACCATAGGAATAGACAGTGCATTAGTTCCAAAAATAATCTCAAGCGTTCCCCACTTAAAGTATGTCAATTCCTAGGCTCATTTCCCATGTCTCCAGAATTGGAGAACATATAGTCATAAACTGAATAATCAACTCCAGCCTGTAATTTGCTGAGGGTCATTTTCTTGTCTGAATCACCACATGGTTAATTTGCTTGCCACTGTATTCAGATGAACTAAGTTCATGCTGATAGATGTGCAAATCTACTTGAGTCAAGTCAATTACACAAGTGAATTGACTTCCACATGACTGGGATGTTCTGCTGTAGGGCGCCACACCACTGCAGGGGGCGCAACTGTAGGTCTTGTGACTGGAGTTCATGTGCAGTGCACAACCTGCGGGACTCCATGTAGTGGCCTCGGGAACATTCTCTTCCTGGCTCTGTGTGTGGTTGGTGCCTTGTCATCTGTCTTTTGCTGCTTAAATATCGCCTTCTTAGAAAGGTTTCCTTAACTATGTGATCTAAAGGAGCTGCCCCTTTACTCCCCATTCTGTTTGTTTCCTTTATGGTACTTATCATAGTCTAAAATGATCCAGTTTATAGACTGCTTCTATACACCAAACTGGAAGTTTCTGGAGTAAAGGGATATTGTCTGCTTTGTTAGAAGCCTGTTTGATACACAGTAGGTGCTTAATATGTATTTGTTGAATGGGTGAATGAGATACTCAATATGTACGTTTCAAGCAATGCCTATAAAATGGGAGATAACTTTATGAATCTTATATTCTGTCACCAAAATGCTAAAAGTAAACCTTTTTCCATGGTTATCCTTTCTGGAAATTTTTGTTTTGTATAATTTCTTCTGTCCCGTTTTACTTTGTCTTGTCTTCTCCACCCGACTATCTTTAGGTACAAGTAATGACCTAAACCTCGCCAAAATGAAAGAACCAATTGGTATGTGAGTGCTTACTGAATATCAGGCACAGTTACAAAGTAATGAAAACCGTGGTCTTTACATCAATGATAAAGCAAGACATAAACATGAAGTGCTGATACTTTTTAATTATTCAACCAATCCCTGTGTTCTTAGGGATGGATGGGGTAGGGGGCTATCTTCTTGATTTTCCGTCCTTTGCTCAGAATCAGAAAGACATTCTTTTCAAAGTTATTTTTTTCTAGTACAATAAAAACGTTAACACCAATTTGAGGAAAGAACAGAAGAGTTGTCACAGGGAAATACATGATGAATTACTAAACTAATTGTATAACCATGACTGTTACAGAGCCCTGTAAGTTTATGTAGCCAAAGAAGATTTTATGAAGGTTGGCGCTAAGTCTCAGGATCTTAAGGGAAACACAGTGGGATTCCTTGTTTGAACGTAAATTCTTTACCCCAGCAAAATTAGAATATTGCCAAGCACATCTGATGAGCCAGCTGGGCACACAGCTCTCAAATGTCCACTTACCCGAGTAAATTTTCAGGGGTGCTTCTGTGGGGGATCAGTGTCAGGCGGCTCAGAGGGACTCTGGGCTGAGCCTGTGGA